>NC_080421.1:3544473-3844473 GCF_029873635.1 Malania oleifera | reverse complement strand
TAATCGCCGCACCCCAAATTTAGGATTTTGGCCCGATACCCCCACGAGAATTCCGTCCCACTAGACTTGTAGAGAATCATCTCCAGATTCTCGTGGTGGTGTCCGTTCGTCAATTGGGTTTATATTTTGCAAGAAATTAAAGAAAAAGGGAAAAATGGCTTACCCCAGGGAATACACTTACGCCGCTCCTACCACCGATCCACTCTGGTAGAAATGACGGCAGCGGCGAAGGGAGTCCAGTGGTATCTTCGGATTTTTAATCGGGCGAAAATCCGTCACGAAATCGAGGAGAGAGGGAGAGAGAACGTGAGGAGAGAGAGAGATTGCAGTGAGTTACAGAGAAGAAAAGAAAAGAAGAGAAAAGAAGAAGAAGAAGAATAATAATAATAATAATAATAATAATAATAATAATAATAATAATATATACATAACTTGAATCTCCTGAAGCTTCAACAAGCTTGAGGAGGGTAAATAATAATAATAATAATAATAATATTTAATTAATATTAATAATAATATATTTTATTAATAAAAATAAATAAATTTTAATTAATTAATTTTTTTTCTTTTTTTTTAAATCCGATTAATTAATTAGTTAATTAATTAATTGATTAATTAATTATTATTATTTTTATTTTTTTTTATTTTTTTGAAAATCAATCCACTAATATTTTATATCTCTTTTTGGGGTTTTTACAACCTTCCTCCACAAGCCCTTCACATTGTGAACTCTAATCGCTAGCCTTCCTCCTCTGCTGGATCCCCAAAATGCACTCGTGATATCCTCCAACTCCAGGGTTTCTTTGCCCCATGTCAGAGTCGTAACGAGATTCTCATACGTTGGAGACGTAGGTAGGGAATTAAGCAGCGTCAACACTTTGTATTCTTCCTCGAACTTCACATCAACTCGCTTCAAATCATTAATGATATGATTGAATACGTTGATGTGATGAGTCAGGTCCGAACCCTCTGCCGTATTAAGCCAATATAGTTTTTGCTTAAGATACAATTTATTCATTAATGATTTGAACATGTACCAACTCCCCAGTTTCATCCAAACAACTGTCAAGGATTCCTTATCCATGATGTGATACATCACATCATTGACCAGACAATGCCTGATAATAAACACAACTTTCAATTCCAACTCGTGTCGTCCATGCCTTCCGGCTTCTTTCAGTACAGTGCCTTCACTATACCTTGCAGTACCAACAAGTCCTTAACTTTCATCTGCCAAAGTCAGATATTTTTCGTTCCATCGAACTTCACCGAAGAGATCGTAGTCATTGCAACCAATAGCTATGATACCAATTGCTGATTTGAATGCGTAGGAGAAAAACCTTGCAAACTCGAATCAAATCGGAACGAATAATACAAGCACTTGACAATGAATATACGAAACAAACAATCACTCACAATAAGAATAAGGAAAACAAACAAAATCAAAGACATAAGAATTTACGTGGTTCAGCAATTTGCCTATGTCCACGAGAGCAAGCAACTAGATTTTCACTATCTCATGTGAAGCTTACATCAAGCTTCCCTCAAGGGTTACAAAATATAGTATATATACGAACCTTATACTTACAGAAGTTTTAGAACCTATCTAAATCACTCATGTAACAATTCCCGGAGGAAAATCCTCTAAAACCCCCAATTTACTGATCTTCCGATTCAAATTTCGTGACCTGTGCCGAATGAAACTGTCAATGGTTTAGGCAAACTGTCGACGGTTTAATACCGAGAGCTGATTCCTCTGCAAATTGAAACCGTTGATGATTATCTCCCGAAATTGAAACCTGCAGTTAGCTTCCTTGTTTTTCACATCACTGTGCTTCCCATGCGCATGCGTTCCACTCAAATAAGAGTCACATCTCTAATAAATCAATTGGACTACACTTGCCTGAATACAATATAGGTAATCATCTACCATCACATATGCCCATCCCCTCACACCAAGATTTGAACTAAAACCTCTAATTTGGAAGTCTCACATTTTGACTTGAACGTCTTCTAGATTGAAGACATATGTAAGTCAAACCTATGAATCATATGATTTGGTCACAAGAATGAAATGAAATGAAATAAAATTATTCTTTATAATTATATATTTAATCATATAATTATTCATTTTATTGCATTTATAACCCATTTCATTCCAGCATACTGACATTTATAATATAGACCCACACAAGTAGAAGATGTGTTTTGGTACCAATCCTAATAATGTAAGTTTCATAACACCTTAATAGGTTCAAATATTAATTTAACATTATGTAAAACTCTTAATTACAAATAATAAATTAATCATAATTTCATAATGTAATAAATTCACTGATAATATTTGTCATAGTGATGACCATTATAAGTCCACATAATAAAAAAAATAAAAATATAAACTGAATCATATTGGCTATCCCATTTTTGATTTATCAATGGTGACAAATGAACCTTGCAAAACCATTGCGAGTGACATGGACCCACATATCATAGTATAATTCCCTGCATTTCTTTGATTTTTGCACATCAGTCCCCCAAGAACCTATAAATTGATTTGAAAGCCGTGAGTTTCTAATTTCCTGACTTCGTGAGGGAGACAGAATACCAGTCAGTGTGTGTTCGTGGAATCTCCGAGCCAATCGGCCTCTCCTGGTCATCCATTTTTTCTTTCCCTATTAGAATGTCGCCTTGCATCATTATTACCTTTTAGCCTTTATAGGGTTTCTGTTCTTCCCCATCACATATATACTTCTGCAGCAGCTCCTTTATCACTAGGGTTTCAAGCTTAAAATTTGTGATTTTTTACGCAAATCCCCCAAGTTAATTGCAGATATCAGTTCCTTTGATCTCTGGATTTGGATCGGTTTCTGCAATATCGTTCTTCTGGGGTTTTCATGGTAAGTCTTTCTCTTCAAAGCTAGTGATTGAATGCGAAGGTTGTTGGATTGTTCATCTTTGCTATCCTGTGATCACAGTCATCTGGGTTTTGCCTGAATTGCCAGAATTCGTCTTGTTTGTATGTGATGATTGTGATCCGCTTTTAGGGTTTTTTCTTGGTTTTGTTTTGCTTTATTCGTCCGTGCAGAAACTCATTCTCGAAATCCGCAATTTTTTATTTGTATTGTGCTTTTATACCTCAACGTCTGTATGTGGTTGCTGCATTACTATAAGATTTCAGTGCTTTTTGACAACATGTTTGGTATTGCTAAGATGCATCAGGAAATCTTTTTGTTTCTGATTTTTTTTTTTTGCAAATAGAAATGAATGAAATGAATGCCAAGTCGTACTGTGGGTGACGCTCAAGATCAGAACTTGGCCACTTATTTTACTATATTCTGTTTTTCTGTTTGTCCAGGTCTATGGTTTCTCCCTTGCAATGGATGACGGGGAGCTTGATTTCTCTAATCAAGAGGTTTTTTCAAGTCCAAATGTAGGGGAGCTTCCAAGCAGTTGCTCTATGGACAGTTTCTTTGATGAATTTCTGAAGGATACCCATGCTTGCACTCATACCCACACATGCAACCCACCGGGTCCTGATTTCTCTCATACCCACACCTGTTTTCATGTGCACACCAAAATTCTCTCTGCCCCATCTGAAGACAAATCCACTCCCGAACCCGAAGATACTGCAGAATCTGCAGAAAAGAAATCAAAGAAACGTCCATTGGGAAACCGGGAAGCAGTTCGCAAATATCGTGAGAAGAAGAAGGCTCGGGCTGCTTCGTTAGAGGACGAGGTTGTTAGGTTGAGGACTTTGAATCAGCAGTTGTTGAAAAGATTGCAGGGGCAGGCTGCATTGGAAGCCGAGATTGCGAGGCTTAAGTGCTTGCTTGTGGACATCAGAGGGAGGATTGAAGGGGAAATTGGATCTTTCCCTTATCAGAAATCAGCTAGGAGTGGGGATGTGTACCAGCAGAGCATGGTCAATGCAAACTTGAATGGTGCATATGTGATGAACCCATGTAACTTGCAGTGTGATGATCAGGTTTACTGCCTTCATCCGGGAGTGGAAGGCAAAAGTGGAGATGGCTCAGCATTAAATGGCCAAGGATTTAGTGGTTGTGAATTTGAGAATTTTCAGTGTTTAGGTAGTCCAAACTCTGGATTCAAGGAGCTCCCTGGCTGTGGACTTGGGAGTGCAGTGCCTGCTGTGAATTCTTCCAATCCAAATAAGGGGAAAGGTAAATCTTAGGGTGAAAGTATGTTCATTTTTTAATGAAAGTAGGATGATTATGTTCATTTTTTTAATGGAAGTAGGACAATCTGGTTCATTTTAGCAAGATATAACTTTTTTATTGAACATTTTCTTTCGTTTTAGTCTGGAAATATGGTAAATGGCATCTATTATTGCTCGTTCATTGTCTAATTTCCCTTATTATTCGGATTCTTGAAAGGAAATAAGTTGGTATCATGGTGATAAGCAGTTCTGATAAATCTTAAAGCTTGCTTGTTTATGCCCTTAATTTGTTTTTTTTTAACTTCTTAGCTGTTTAGAGCTTACAGGCGCGCAATGCAAATGATTATTGGTGTCTTATAATCTAGTTAGTGTCTCATAGATAGCAGTTGTTGGAATATGCTGCAAAATGGAGCTTGTTGTCTCATAAATAGTAGTTGTGACAACCCCCACCCCTATGTCTCTCTTTCACCCAAAATAAAATAAGATGGAGCTTGTTGGAATATGCTGAAATTTCTCAAGACTGCCCCCTATTCCTATTTTCTGCGGTAAGAGTATGAATATATGTTTCTGTTGGAGACTATTATCCCTACAAAGTTGTGTTTACATCGGAGCAAGAAGTTTAACGATTAATTTGCTATTCTTTTTAACAATGATTCTGCCCCCACATGCCTGCATATGCATAAAGCTTTCACTATGCCTTCTCATGGTATTTTTCCAAAGTTCCCTTCACCATTGCCATGGCATCTTCTATGTTTATTCTTTCAATATTGTACTCATGGGTTCATTTTAGCCTCCATCAAACTTATTTTGGTTGGTGATATTAGGAGGCATGTCTCTTAGTAGAAACTAGATAACTTAATGCAATATAAATAATCACAAATCTTTGTGGATCAATGCTCAAGGGAATTAAAAGAATAAGAAATAAAAACATGCAGAAGTGCTCACTCACCTACCAATCCTCACAAACTTAACCAATGGACAAGCTTGTGCTGGTAAACCTAGGCCCCTTCAGTAACTAAACCCAATCAAGCACTTTACTTTTTTACTAAAAGAAAAAAGGAAAAAATTAATTGGGGATTAGCATGTGACAAATTTTGTTTCTTTGTGCGAGATTATTGTGGTTATCTGTTTAACTTACTGATATCCAAACTTCAGATAAAATACTATTTGTACACACTAATATTCTGAAATTTAGAGTAACCCTATGTTTGGAGAGGTCTTAGATTTGGGTTTGTATTGGATTTGGATAAAATAAAATATAAAATTGGATTGAAATTTATCTCAATCCACCCAAATCTAAATCTAAAGTCCGAAATCCATATTCCCAAACGTAATGTAGATGTGAATTACATTTTCTATGCCCTCTTTGTTTTGTCCATTTTTCTTCATTCCAATGTTCATAAAAATGATGGACTGGCAGACAGTTCAAAATCTTGTGTTAAACTGATTGCTCTTCACCCTCTCGTGATCCTGATCAACATTGTGTTTATTTATTTTATTGCAGGAGCTTGCACTGCAACAGCAAGTTGAGGAGCTAATCAGATGGGGCTATTTTATTCTCTTGAGGGCACATATTTGCTTCCAATAAGAGTTCTGCTGAACTGCTGTGGCCTTGCCCTCAGGTCATTTTGTGTTCATTTTTTTCCTGTCATGTTTTTTTCTGGGCTCCTAGGGCTGGCACTGCTGGTACATATCGAGCTCAATATTAGCTAGATCTGCTTCTGATTTACTGGTGGTTTGGTTGGTAGTAGTGTTCCTGTCCAAGTCTATATGAATGTTTTGTAAAGCCTAGGTTAGAGAGTGTGCATCTACAAAAACTATTGAGCAGAGACAAACTTTTGGTTTTCTATGAAGCTCAAACACCAAAATGAGCTCAAGCTCTCAGCTTTTCATTCTTTTCAGATTACAGAAATGCTTCATTTAGTTTGCAGCTATTATTGTTTGGTGTCCTTATTTTGGGTGTGTTCTCTTTTTTCTGTGCTATGCCAAATCTTGGCGGGACCACAGGGGTTTTGGCTAACTTGAAAAACACGAAGGAAATAGAAGGAAAATATGTAATGACAAATGAATCTTCTTTTCTTGTTTGGCAATGAGGATAAATGAATCAATGAAGAAATTTTTTTTTATTTCACTTGCTATCAGCCTTTATATCTTTCTTTATTTGAGGTGGAGAGAACACAGAAAATTTGATTTCCATTTTTTTTTGGTTTCTTTTTTCTTGTGTTTTGCTCACAAATCTCTTAATCTAGATGTGGTTTAAGGTGGGTGGAAATCCTTCCATGTTTTGCTGCTACCGAGTTGTGAACAGGTGTGTTCATGGGCATGGGAGATGACCTAACTGCATGGTTTGCTTGGTACACATGGGTATGGCATGTTTTAGCCTTTTCAAAACATGAATGTGGTACAACAATCTGCTCTGTAGGTGGTCAATATTTGAAACTTGTCCATTAACCTTCCAACAACCACCTTGAAAGCTGCAAGTCTGGACTTCAAAAAAGTTCTCACAATAATTCTATCTTTCAGGGAAGTCACTGAAAATGAAAGAGCTCTTTCTTCTCATGGTAAATAAAATATGGGAAGAAAATAGAAATATTCAAGGTTAATTTATATAATGAGTCAATGAACAGAAAATTTTTTATTGTTTACTTAATTTAGAATTGCATTTGATCAATTCTTAATCTGAATACTGAGATTAATGGTTATGGTTAATATAGAGAGAATACGCGACAAAAAATTAATTTTTTTTCTTCCTCAAACATAGATCTTGATTGGCAGGAACGTTGAGCCTTAAATGGGTACAAAATGGTTGAGTCAACCAAGTACATGAGAATGTTGGCTTCTTTGCTAAATCATGACCTTTTGGGACCAAAATTTGCCAATAATGTAAAATCATGTTTGACTTTATTTTTCCTAAACAAAACAAACCATCTAAATTAACAAGAACAGATTTAAGGGGGAAACTCATTAAAATATACACACCCCTATAGCACAAACTGACCAAAATGAGCAAGTAACTCTCAGATAAATTTTTCAATCAGTGTTAAAAGACAACAGGCCAAAACAAGCTGGAAGTTGATAAACATTCTGCAAGAAGAAATGGCTTCCAATCAAAAACTACGTAATTATGTTGCTGCCGGAAGTTTCCCTCGAACAAGATCTACAAATAGTTGTTAGCTGCATGTATTTTCATAGTCATCACGGTAAATGCTCTCAGCCATCTGCCAGACCTGAAGAGTGTTGTCCTCAGCTACACTTGAAATGACCCATGGCTCATTCTTGTTCCATGAGAAGTCTGATATCTTGGCTTTGTGACCCCCATGAGAGAATAACAGCTCAGGTGGCCCATCCTCAACTTCTCCTTCTAGTTGCTCATCTCCAATCCTGAGGGCACAATCACCACATCAGTGAGCTTAGGAAAAGATTTGCAGAATGCTGGAGACTGATACAATCCATTAAGGTTCAAAATTTTAACATAACCTTGAAGATAACACTGTAAATTTTGGTCTCTAATGAGCAGTGTGCTTTTGTGTTCACATATCTGTTGGGTCAAACTATAATGAGCTAAAATTTTAGGCAAATTACACCCAAGGCCAAAGTTTTACCCCATTCCTGTCGCGGGAACTGATTTTTATTTTTATAATAGATATTAAACTTTAAAAACTTGTACTTCATTCCTAGTTTATGGACTTCACATAAGTTTGTCATAGCAAATCATTAACAGAAGTTCAGTCCCAGAAACAAAACTGGGCAAAAGATTAATCCCTTCAATGGAAACAATAACTTCTTGATATGTCATCCTCACCACATTTTTGTTAGGTCTCCAATGCCGCAATCTGGTTGGAAGTTTTTCAAAGTTTAAACCTCCATTAGAAACAATGAAAGACTCATCTCCTCCACATAAAAGGGATAAAATGTAGCCCCCTATGGTATAATTTACTTATCCTAAGAACATATAATTTACTTATTCTATCTATTTTTAGTTACTACTACCGGTTGGTTCAAATCTTCCCACTGATTTGGAAAACTATATGGCCCATCGAGTACTACAGCCACAATGCTCTTTCTTGCTTATGTTTATGTGCATGTGCAAAACCAAAGACAGAGGGCGCTATGGCACCAACAGATCTTGATGAGCTATGCCATTGATTTCTCATATTTTGAAGCAAAGACAAACGTACCATTTGTTATTGAATTTTGTTATCTTAAAAAAGGTTAAAATACATTATCCGGGAATAAATTTAATTATTAGCCCCCCTGTGCCCCCCCCCCCCCCCCCCCTCCCAAAAAAAAACTGGTTTGATCTAATCCAACTTGGTTGAAGACCTTGAGCCCAACATTGGATTGAATTAGACTCAACCTCTCAAACTATTAGTGTTGCGCTTGGGTTGACCTTCAAGGCTTCAACCCAACAAAGCACGCCTCAGTTGCCTACTTTTAAGCACAAAAGGCACTAAATAATATGCACAAGAGAAGATACATGAGGAAACAGAGAAAGTAAATCTTTTCCAAAAGTTTAGAGAAATAGAAGCATATTGAACACATTCTAAGCGGTAATTTGAAGTTTCTTGGCATACAATACCTGTTAAGATCCCAAACCATCAACCTTCTATCATCAGCAGAAGATGCCAAGACAGTTTCATGATTAGGATCCCATTCTACTTGGAAAACCTCCTCCCTGTAAAAAACAAAATCCAGCAAGTACTGTCATATCAGACATCAAACAATAAACTCAAGAGAAACATAAATGAGAAGAAAATTAGTAAGCTCTGAATGCACAAAATAAAACTTAACCAATAGGCCATTCAAAATAAATCAGAGAGTTTACAGTGAACATGGAAATCGTCATTTTTTTTACATGTGGATGAAAAATTGAATTGACTTTACATTTGACCATGTTTATATCATATTTATAAATAAGATATGCTGCAAACATAATTACATATCAAAATAATCCAGCATGCTCACCTACTGAATGAATTTTTAGAAGTAATGGCATGGTTAAAGATTATTAATTATAAATTATATTAATTATATCCAACCAAGTATCCTCACTCTATTACATATAACAATGTAGTTTTTAGGAGCAGCAAAAAGTGGGAAAACAAAAGGCTACCAAAATATGGTAAAATAATCTACTATATGGGATGGAGGAGAAAAACAGCATAATATTTTTCACAAGTAATCAACATCAAAATTTTCCAATGGCATTAGGTCAGATAGCATACGTGTGACTACTAAGAACATGCAGTGGCTCAGTCAGCTTCCTTATATCAAACAGACCAACAGTAGTGTCTGAAGATGCCGTAGCAAGAACCCACTCATTATGCGAATTGAAAGATAGATAATTAACCTGGGATCAGAAATAGGGTTGCCATTAGTAACAATCCGTTCATTTTCTTTTGCAGCAGTTGAGAAATTACAAAAACTGAGGAGAAGAGGAACACAAGGTCACTTTGTTTAAAATTAACAAAAATGGAACAGCAGCAAAACTGGAAAACATAAACATGGATTCACTAGGCCAGATTGCATATACAAGTAAACATAACAGTCATTAAAAGAATGATAAAACAAATGGGCCATTTAGCTTTTTATAGAAAGTTAAAAATGTTCTTCAACTACGCAAATGATGAGTTCTCGATGAATACAATTGCAAGCATGAAATTTACAATATATCAGCTTCACATCCCACAAGACCACAAGCAATAGAGCCCATGAATTTGCCCCCGGGCATAAGCTCAGGTGATAAGGACTTGCATCAGACAGCCTTGGACAAAGGTGAAGTCTGAGGTTCGAACCCTGCCACCTGCAGCACACATCCGCGATTTACCTCTTACGTGTTGGTCGAAGGCACAGCTGGCGTAGGCGTGGAATTAGTCTAGTGCATAAGACCAAGACACCTGGCGATATAAAAAAAAAAAAAGAAGAAAGAGAGCACGTGAATTTATATTTCCACTCACATCTTTGAATTTTTCATGATGGAACAGGGATGACCACAGCATCATTACTTGAACAGTCCTTTATCCAAGTACTAACTGATATTGTTATCATGTATCTAGAGTCCATAAAAAATTCAATGATACTCGTATACATGAAGCAACATCCAGGCTATCCAGCTAATTTTTTCAGTTTGGAGACCATAATTCATGAACCAAGCCCTAAAATTCTCCACCCATATTTCGGTTGGATGGACATTTCAATAGAAAAATAGGGCATCAGAATTACTAACTGTTGCAACTTGCAATCGATTAATAAATTAAAAATAATACATGATCATTTAAGAAAAAACAGCTTTCCTATGAGAAAACCTTATATGAAAATGAAACATGAAATAGAGCATAATGTATAGCGCAGTACTAAAAAATGAAGGTAAGTGTAATTCATAACATAACCTGCTTTGCAATCCATAACTTCTCTGGGAAATTGGTTCTTATGTAAAGACTAAAGGCATCATCAACTACACTTTTAAAAGATACATCTAACTTTAGATTAGTACTGTGAATGAAAAATTATTCAGAGAGAGCCCTAGCTCTTCAGGCTTCCTCTATACAGTCTATCACCACTCCTCATCCTTCTATTTTCAATTTCACCTTCCTTCCAACATCACTACTTTAAATCCAAAAAAGCAACTAGGGCAAGAATAACCCAGATACTTTTTTGAATCAGCAAAATATTTGTGAGACACATATCAGATCATTAAAAATGAAAACCAATCTAACAATTTAAAACATGTGGCAGCATTAAAGCATTTGTGTGTATGGAGTCTATGACATCTAATAACACCAAAGGAAACAATTTCAAAGATCGATTCACCTCATTCTCATGAGCTGTGACAGATTGTTGGGGCTTGTCCAAGCGCAAGTCCCAGATCATTAATCGACAGTCATCCCCCACTGACCCAAATAAATTTTCATTCTTCCAATGCCACGACACATGTTCCACCACATCTTCATGAGCCTAAAATTAAACATTAATGAAGTAAGCACTAAACAAACCCAGAATTGGAATATGCAAAAATATCAAAAACTGAATTACCTCATAAACACGCATTGTGTAGAGTACTTTATCTTGGGGCATGGCGGACACATCCCACAAACATATTTTTTGGTCATTTGAGCCACTCAGTAGGTACCCCTCTTTAAAGGGGCTCCATGACAATCCATAACCTTCTTTACTATGACCCCTTAGTCTCAAGTCAGGATCACATGAACCACCCTCTTTGGGCTTTACTGGGTGTTTGGTGCAATCAAAAACATACACATCACAGCAGCTAGTCTTGGCAGCTACGAGAGATGGGTTTTGCATCATACACCGAGCTCGATTCACTTCCCCATCAACATGAATTTTTTGCCTTATCTCTACCTATTAAAATGCAAACAACATAATTAAGTTAATAAAAATAAAAACAACAGTATCATTGGGTCACCCCTTTCAACTTCGATTACTAAGTTAATATGTCAATTTGCCCCTAGACAAGCATTCAAGTCCATACAAACAAATAAAATGTAACTTACCGGCTATAAAAAGATGGATTTAGCTCCATATTCTATCTTAAAGCCTACTATATTGTTTACTTAGTAATCAAAAGAAGAGTATAATGGTTTATGAGATGAAAAACTAGGTCAAATGGGTGTTTGGTATTTAGGTGTGATATACAAGTCTAGACTTGTATGCTTGTATTCTTATATTTCAATAATGTTGTTAAATGAAAGGTCCTATTTGATATACATGTTGACAGTCCAAGGCTCAAATTTATGAATATAAAATCTAAGAGACGAATTAATCATGTGAATAAAAATTATCAGCGGCTTGAAAATAACCCTATAAAGTAAAAACAAGGCAAAACAATCAGCTAGTAATTTCATCGAACAGTTGGTGTTCATGTAACATCTGCCAGAAAATGAACAAATAAATGCTTCGGTTACCTTAGGAATGGTGGGGTTTTCCGAGAGACCCGCGACGGGGTTCACCGGTGAACCTGAGGGAAGGAGAGCGTCGGCGACCATGAGGAAGTTAGGAAAGCCATCGGAGGTGTGGGTGCCGAGGACGAGCTTGTGAACGGAGAAAGAAGGGTCGGCGTAGGGCGATGTTGGGGTGGGGAGGCACTGAACGGTGAGGGACGGCCATTCGAGGGCGTGAGAGATGACGAGATCGTACAACAATGGCGTGTTCTTCTTCCACACCGTAAATTCTTCTTCAACCTCATCAACGCCCATCTCTTCCTCCCCCTCTCTCTCTCTCTCTCTCTCTCTCTCTCTCTCTCTCTCTGTTTTTCCCGCCAAAAGATATTGTTGAGTGGAGAGTGAAGCGAAGATTTTGTAGACGAGGAGGTTTATATATAATATATATATATATATATATATATATACGGTATACGGTGTATACATTTTATAAATGGAAGTTTTAATTTTACTTTTATTTAAAGTTTTGATTTTTTGATTAATAATTATGAGCAAAATTAAAATATGAGCCCAATTTTAGAGAGGAAAAAATTGTGATGCTGAATAATAAAATTTTATGCTTTAGGTTTAGGTTTTTGTTTTTTGTTTTTTTTTTTCAAATTATCTAATTGAAATGAAGTCGAATAAATACTTTGTGCATAATAAGAATAGTATGGATTTTGATAAATTGTCATTCAACCACGAGCACTTGAAAGGAATCAAGCAATAATGACTTGAAAGACTCAGATTGTACTCCAGTTAATCACTCTGATGTCTAAGTTAAGAGTAAGTGAAGAGAAAGTGAGAATGAGATGCTTACCTCCTCTGGAATCTTGAGATCCTTTTTTATGGTAGTGGAGGCAAACCCTCTTTTAACTTAGTATTTATAAGTGTGTTATTATGTTTAGGAAGAAGGGGAGTTTATGCACAACAATAAAGTTGTCGCCGTCAAGTTTGAGGCGTAAAAACAGTTTCTTACAAAAATGCAAGATCTTTCCTTTTTTGCATGTTATGCCACAAGCAAACGTATAAGGCAAAAAAGTTACATTTAAAGTTGAAGGAAAAAAATTTAGTATCATCACGAAGTTACAACATGCATCATGTGAACAATATTAATCTTCATCATATATTCTTTTTTTGATTACATAGGAACTTCAGCCACCAACGAGCCCTTCGAACCCTCTGGTGTGGCACCAAAATATTATAATTTATAAAAAAAAATATTATTGATTATAATGTAATTTGAATTTTTGAATAAAGTTACAAGTCAATTTAAGCCTACATCAAGGCCATTTAAGTCTTTTGTCATTTTATTTTATTTTTTTTCCCTTTTGGGTCTATTGGATGGTCCATCAAGAAAGAAAATAGTACTTCTCTTGTTATATAACTTATTTACTCCATCCCAACTCAACATTTAAGCACAAGACATAGGCTTATTTTTTTTATTTATTTTTGTTTTATTTTATTTTTTGGCTATGAGTGGCCCTACTAATTTAAAAATTGAACTATCAAGCAACCTACACCATCAATGTAAGATATTTATTTATTTATTTTTCTAATATTTACAGCAGAAGGTACCATTCTTTTGTCTTTTTATTTAAGATCCACTCAAAAAATAGTTTATTGGTGTGATTTTGATAGTAAATATAATTGTCTGATTCTATTTTCAAGTTAACAAGATATTACTTATTTTTACCTGTTAGGTATTACAAGTTTTTTCCCATAAATGCAAAGTTAAAATTTAAATCATACTTATATAACCAAGTTTTTACCTCATCTATACTCGACATCTAATGCATGATCATGACAAGTTTTTCCATTTAATTAGCTCACGCCTTATGAAAGACTAACCCACATGATAATACCATCCTAATGACTAACCCAAATATAACATGTCGGCCAAATTCAATAATGAATTATTATGTAATATTAGTTTAAATTTATTGGACCTCATAATCTTATCTAATAGAGATACCTCTCAAGATAGTCAGCATCCCACATCAAACATGCACTGGAAAATCTTAACCAAATAACTTTTGTGATGTATATTATAAGGGACAAAATTAAAAGGTATCATTTGGGAGTTTGAATTTAAATTTGGTAGATTTCGATAAATTTTAATATAATTTTATATTATATTTTGTACAAATCCACATAAATCAAAATTCAAAGTCTGTCCTAAACATAGGATGAGATCGTAACAAATAATACCTCATTGTAATTGGATCAAGTCATTACGGGACCGTTTGGTATTATTGCTAAAAATTACAAAAATCAAAATCAAAATTAGAAATAGAAACTAAAAACTAGGAACTAGGAACATACTTGTTTAATATTTATAAAATTAAAAAATGCCCATTTTTTTTTCCTTAAATCAAATAATAATATAAAATATGATTAAAATAATAAAATTGCAAATAACACACATTAAAAATGCTATAATAAACATAAAATTAGTATAACTATTTTAATTAATTATTATATTTCAAAATTTACTTTACAATAAAAATTTTATTGGTCATGACAATTGAAAAATAGTAAAAATATTTTGTAATTGACTTTACTATTATTTGTACAAAATGTATAACTTAATTTCAAATAACTGTTTCTGGGTATTGAAAATCATAAAATATGGTTTTCAATTTTTTCACAAACAACTGAAAATAGACATTAGAAACAGAAAACTGACAACATAAACAACTGTATTTTTATAATCTATTTTTTTACTAGACAAAAATAACAGAAACGGCACCAAACAAGTTCATATCATTAATCATATTTATTGAGATTATAATAACTATATCCTCGGTAGGTAACATATCCATCGCAGAATGAACTCAAAATGGACACGCAAACACACACTGAGAACATGTGCAAAGGGAAGCAACATATTACATATCCATTGTAGAATGAAATGATTAAGCTGTGGACTAAATGGGCACTTCGTTTTCCCATTATGGTTTCAACTTTCACATCCCAACCTGCTTGGTTGAGGGCAAAAAAGAAAGAAACTAAAATTGCCCAGAGAAAACTCGGTTCGGCTACGATTTCAAGAGGTTCTCGTAATCAAGCTACTATTATGAGTTGTCGACAAGGCTTCATTTGAAATGTAGAAAATATCAGGAAAAGAAAAGTATTAAGAAATCATCATTTTCATGTTTGGTTACGAAGGAAAATGAAAAATAAAATAAAATATATATTAAAATTATAAATAAAATTTTGATTTTATACATAATTAATATTTAATTTTTTTTATAATTTTTAGTCATTAAAATGATCGTTAATTTGTTATAACATTTAATAAAGAGTGAAAAAAAAAAAATTTCCTCCTTATTTTCTTTTTATTTATTTATTTTTGCGTAAAATGGATTAGAAAAAATATTTGTTAAAACTTTCATGTGTCAAGTAATATCTTTATGTATTTTCTTATAAAATGACGATAATAGCTTAAGAAATTGTTCGGCCAAGATAAATTATTTGTCATCTAAGCAATCTACAAATATCAAGTAATCATCCAAACAACAGAAACCAACAAAGTTATGGTGATCGTAAAAGTCATCAAATTAAGCATCGCACTTTCCTCCCTTGCCAGCACTTTCCACATCTCAAATCCTTTCCAAATCCTGTCTTTACCTGCTTGATAGGGTGAGGCTAATTAATCATGAATTCAGGAAGTGGGCATAACTCATTTTCTCACGGGTTTGCATTTAAAAGTTTTCTATTCTTAAATTTAGATGATAAATTTTATATTATATTTTATTTAAATTTAAAGAATCATAAAGCACAATATTACCAACATGAGTAACATGTGCTTGAAGACCATTAGGAAGCAAAACAAAACTCGAAACAATGGATGTAATGGAAGAAAATAAAGTAACCGAGTTAACCATGTGATATGTAGCCTCGGTATCAATAATCCATGAAGTCAAAGGAGAGTTAACCGTGGGAGAGGCAAAAGCATGAGACTGAGATGAAACAGAAGAACAAGAATTACAAGAAAGATTACCTGTCATGTGAGTTGGAGTTAAAGGAGTACTAGTAACTGCTAAAACTGATGAAACTGGTAGTTGAATGAGAGCTAGTAACTACTGACATTGCTCTTGAGTAAAAGGCAATGATGCAGAATCAAAAACAGGCTCAATAGAAACATTGTGAGCTAGACTTGGTGCTGCAGATTTAGACTCAGTAAATTTGTATTCGAGAGAAAAACCATGCAACCGATAACATTTTTCCACAATGTGACCTATTATATCACAATGCGAACAAACAGGACGATCTTTCTTGACGAAAGATTTTGTGTTACTGTGTGTGGAAGATGTTGGAACAAAAGAAGTAATCATTGCAGCTGAATCAAAAAGAGGAGCTGATGGAACTGCAATTTATTGTTGACTCTCTTCTTAAAGTAAGAGAGAAAATACTTTGTTGATCGGTGGAAGAGGATCAAGTAAAAGAATCTAACCCCGTATGTGACTATAGGATTCATTTAACCCCATTAGAAATTGCAAAACATGATCATAGTGTTGAAAATCCACAACAGATCAGATAGCACCATAAGAACAAGCAGGAACACAAGACCAAAATGGAGAAGGACGATAGTTTTGAAGTTCATCCCAATAACCCTTCAACTCAATATAATACTGAGTAACAAAAATTGACCTTGAGATAAATCCGAGATAGCTTTCTTGAGTTAAAAGATGTGAGGACCCGAGAGAAGTGATCATGAAGATCCAACCAAATCGCACGAGCAGTGGTCGCATAGATGACACTGGCTGCAATCTCCATGGATAGTGAAGAGAATCAAAAATTGGTCGTTGAAGAAGAGATCCATCAATGAAAGCTATCTTATTATTTGCATTCAAAGAAGTGGGCATTGATCGACTCGAGGTATGATAGTTATCTCTAGTTAAGACATGAGAAACAATAACAACATCGGGATAGTCTGAATTACTGAGATAATATGGATTAACAAAATCATCAATGGTTGATGATGAAGAAGAAGGAGGAGGAATGACAAATGCAGAAGGAGAAGAGGAAATTGGAGCTTTGGCCATTAGAGAAGCTTGAGAGAAAACATTCTAAAATAGCTCTGATACCATATCAAATTTATGAAAGTATTTCAATTTCATTCACTTCAAAAAGAGATATATATACAACAATTCAATAACAGAAAACTTAACAATTCATTAACTGAACTAACAACTCAAGAATTAAATTAACAACTCAATAACTAAACTATAACTGTGAGCTGCTACTGGTGCTAACTCTAATGTTGCTACTGCTACTAACTGTAATATAATGCATGATCATGACAAGTTCTTCTATTTAATTTTTTATGCTCTCATCAAATTAGCTTACACATTGTGAAAGACTAACCCACATGATAATATCATCTTAATGACTAACATAAATATATCACCTCGGCTAAATTCAATAATGTATTATTATGTAATATTAGCTTAGATTTATTGGACCTCATAGTCTTATCTAATAAAGATACCTCTCAAGATGTCTGAATCCCGCATCAAATATGCACTAGAAAATCTTAACCAAATAACTTTGTAATATATATTATAAGGGACAAAATTAAAAGGTATCATTTGGGAGTGTGAATTTAAGTTTGGTAGACTTCGATAAATTTTAATATAATTTTATATTATATTTTGTACAAATTCACATAAATCCAAATTCAAAGTCCGTCCTAAACATAGGATAAGATCATAATAAATAATACCTCATTGAAATTGGTTTGAATCATTACGGGACCGTTTGGTATTATTGCTAAAAATTAAAAAAATTAAAATCAAACTTAGAAATAGAAACTAAAAATTAGGAACTAGGAACCTACTTGGTTAATATTTATAAAATTAAAAAATGCCCATTTTTATCCTTAAATCAAATAATAATTTACAAATAATATGCATTAAAAATGATATAATAAACATAAAATTATTATAACTATCTTAATTAATTATTATATTTCAAAATTTACTTTACAATACAAATTTTATTGGTCATGACAACTGAAAAATAGTAAAAATATTTTGTAATTGACTTTACTATTATTTGTACAAAATGTATAACTTAATTTCAAATAACTGTTTCTGGGTATTGAAAATCATAAAATATGGTTTTCAATTTTTTCACAAACAACTGAAAATAGACATTAGAAACAGAAAACTGGCAACATAAACAACTGTATTTTTATAATCTATTTTTTTACCATACAAAAATAAGGACCAAACAAGTTCATATCATTAATCATATTTATTGAGATTATAATAACTATATCCTTGGTAGGTAACATACCCATTGTAGAATGAACTCAAAATGGACACGCAAACACACACTGAGAACATGTGCAAAGGGAAGCAACATATTACATATCCATTGTAGAATGAAATGATTAAGCTGTGGATGACTAAATAAGCACTTCGTTTCCCATTATGGTTTCAACTTTCACATCCCAACCTGCTTGAGTGCTTGGTTGAGGGCAAAAAAGAAAGAAACTAAAATTGCCCAAAGAAAACTCGGTTCGGCTACGATTTCGAGAGGTTCTCGTAATCAAGCTACTATTATGAGTCGTCGACAAGGCTTCATTTGAAATGTAGAAAATATCAGGAAAAGAAAAGTATTAAGAAATCATCATTTTCATGTTTGGTTACGAAGGAAAATGAGAAATAAAATAAAATATATATTAAAATTATAAATAAAATTTTGATTTTATACATAATTAATATTTAATTTTTTTATAATTTTTAGTCATATTAAAATAATTATTAATTTTTTATAACATTTAATAGAGTGAAAAAAAAATTTTTCTCCTTATTTTCTTTTTATTTATTTTTTTCAGGTAAAATGATGATAGTTGCTTAAGATATTGTTTGGCCAAGATAAATTATTTGTCATCTAAGCGATCTACAAATATCAAGTAATCATCCAAACAACAGAAACCAACAAAATTATGGTGATCGCAGAGTCATCAAATGCACTTTCCTCCTTTGCCAGCTCTTTCCACATCTAAAATCCTTCCAAATCCCGTCTTTACCTGCTTGATAGGGTGAGGCTAATCATGAATTCAAGAAGTGGGCATAAGTCATTTTCTCTGGGTTTGCATTTGAAAATTTTCTATTCTTAAATTTAGATGATAAATTATCTTATGTTTTATTTAAATTAATATAAATTTAAATTTAAATTTAAATTAATGTTTTAAATTTTAAATTTAAGTTCTGTATTTAAATTTATATAAACTCAAATATATAATATGATGAAATTAAGCATAATTTTTCTTAACTTAACTTCACAAAATATATCTTAGATTGCCCAACTATTTAAACTCTAATAGTATACTATGATGAAAATGAGCTATATATATATATATATATATATATATATATATATATATATAATAAACACACAAAATCTAGACTCAAAATAAATTTAATATTCTTAATTTATAAAACACATCATCCAATGAAGCAAATAAGTGGAAGTAATATATATCATTTCTAAGGACACAATTCAATAGATATCTTAACTTAAAATACATATCTTTTTTAAATGATATAAAAGCTTTACAATATTAAAATATTAAAGTAGAATTAATATTTATATTCTTACAAATTTACCTTGACAAGCAGACCTTTCAATTTTTTGTAATTTATCATCTTCACTGAGTGGGACTCAGGCTCGGTTTTGTTGTTGTTATCATCATCATCTTCACTGAAATTCATCGATGGAACAGAAAAAACCCTAAAAAGGGGCAAAATTACTTTTAACTAAGAGGGGAGGGGGGGGGGTGGGGGGAATGTCTTCCAAATACGCAAAATTAATTTTTATTAATTTTCATATTCTCAAAAAATTAAAAAGGAAAAAATTCACAGAAATATATAGGCTTTATAATCATAGGTTCAAAATTACATTAATTATAACAACACAATCCTCTAATTGAACCCAGCCAAACAACACACAAACAAAAAAAATCTGCAAGGAAGAAGAGAAAAGATCTACGGTCATAAGAGATGCAGCACACATAGTTCCCGTATGCGCGATCACATGATAGCACAAGCGTTCGTGTTCTCGTCGCTGAACGCCGTGGTGTACCGCACTTCGGTTGAGCTGGCACGCGCGAGATTCGAAACGTGTGGGTCGTACGAGCCGCGCACGTACCCCGCGGGGGCCTTCTTATCGTACACCCCGGCTGCGTAAGGGTGGGCGACGACGTCGTATGGGACGTAGGGCCAGATCTCGGCCCTCTTGCCCGTCCGATGGCAGATGCGTGACACCACCCTGGAGGCATCTACGTATCCGACGACGGTGACCTTGTGCTGCTTGCGCTCCACCTCCACCTGCTTCACACCTTTCATCCCCTCCACCGCCCGCCTCACCTTCCGCTCGCAGCCTTCGCAGTCCATCTTCACCTTTACCTCCACCGTCTAATCAAACAAAAAATCACATCACATCAAAAACCAAAAATCAAAATCAAAAGTGGGACCTGTGATTGCAACCTCAAAGGCGCACTAAACCAAAGAGGAACCCAGGAATAGCAAGCGTTGATTTGGTGTTGGCAACTTCAGGATACTGCAGACACTACGAATTAACTGAGCCAATGAAATTCTGCCACGTCAAAAGCAGTCCGGTATGATTCAAAAGAGTTAGGATATTTGTGGTACGATACTGAGAATTCCCCGAGAAAAGAAAATCCAATAACAAGCGATACTTTTCTCCTCCGGGAAGAAAGAAATGGGTTGTCAAATGACTATAATAACCTTATCTATCTAGCTAAGGAGCTACCAACTATACGAAAAGTCGTAACAAAAGACGGGTTAGTTCCGTCATTTTTCAGTCCGCCAGGACCAACGGAAGCCACCATGTGTTTCCCGTCGGAACTGGCACCGGGTTGCTGAGTTCTGAGCTCCAAACTTGGAACTGGCTCCGCTCTTTCAAAAGAATGACATTACTTTTCCGAAAATAGTAACGAATTTTTTTAGAAAAGAGAAGAACACAGATCCAGCACGATTATCATGAAATAGCTGGACCGAACGATTCAAGCGAAGAGTAGAGCAGATCTAGCTACTTTACGAACTGAGAACAGATACAAGCTACCAGATGACTCGATTTACAGCGCGCCTTTTTTTAAAAATTTGAAAATGAAAAGAAGACAAGTGAAGAAGATAGGTAGACGGAAGAAGAGATCAGAGAAGCAGTATACAGTACCTGCAGTTGCTTCCGCCTTTTGTGCTTGTATTTGGCATGGGAGCAATCGAAGAAGTCCGAGAGATGATCCAGAGCACCCATCGCTCACCGAGTCTGGCTCTCACTCACTCTGACTCGTCCAGAGAAAAATCGGATTAGCTTCAGTTGAGAAAGGAAAATGGTAATAATGGAGATAGGTCTAATCCGGACGGTCCATTATATAGTGGGGCGATGGGCTAGGCAATGGGCAAGTGTCCGGACTCCGGACCCACACCAGCACTCTCCCGCGTTGCTTCGAATCCGCACCGTCGGATTCCTTCCTTTGGGGGGCCGGTGACCACCACGCGTCTAGCCCTCGTTACGTTTTTACAAATGGGTCTGGGGGATTGGGGTTGTGACGAGGCTGTCCTGCTAAGGAGACAGTGCATCCACTCTCGGGAGTGGTTCCCGCATCGTCTGTCGCTTGATCATTGACAACCTCACGCGCTTTCACAACTCACGCACAAACTTATCTAAAAAAGATGTCAGCTGCCTTCCGCACGTTCGCGTGGTTTTCACGCACAGATGGGTTGTTCTTGTTCTTTAAGGACTCGCTTGTCTCAAAATTAAAAATGAATTGATTTTTGAATATCATATTTCTTGAATTCTAATAAAAAGACGTAGATTTTTATTGAAATAAAAAATTTTATAAATTTTAATATATATATATATATATATATAAAGAAAGCTCAAAATTGTTTCCAATGATAATTTTGTCTACAAATTGCTTAAAAACAATCACACAAACTTAATATACACAAGTAAAGGGGTCTACATATTTGCTCTATTAAAAATTTTAAAATAAACAGAAGTTTTAAATAAATTAAGGATACTTTTTCCGTTAAAATATTTATTTGCACTTATTTTCAAAGGCAAAAAACATAAAGTAATTTTTTTTTTTTTTTTTTTTTTTTGGGCAGTGTATTAGATGTAAATGTATGTATTTTTTTAATTACTTGTTTTAGAATTCATGTAAAAAATTTCTAAGTCCTCACTAAGAAAAAATTTCTAGGTCCCGCTTGAGCAATAGGTTAACCCAAAAAATAAAGTTATAAAGGTTTTAAATTCATCTATATAGTTACATTTTTTCATGTGAAACAATTTTCACAAGTGAAATTCTCTACAAAAAATAAAGAAAGTGCTTACATGTAAGTTTATTATTGAAATAATAATACTAACTATACATATAATTAATACACTAGAAAACTATGATTTAATTTTGTGATAAGAATGAGTGTTTGTGTGTGTGTGTGTATCTACTCGGCTAATATCCTTTCTTACATTTCTCTAAGTTGAACAGTAAAATAGTGTCCAACTTTTTAATTATTTTTGGGAATATTAGCAGATAATATATCCTGCAGCCTTCATCACACAATGTTGCATTTACCAGAAACAACATTCAGCAGAGCACCAGAGCAGTAGCTTCCATCTCTTCATCATACAATGTTGTAACAACTTTTTAGTTACCAGCAAAACCAATTACCAGTTACTGCAGCAGGCAGAAACCAATTACCAGTTACTGTAGCAGCCTGCAAGAGCATTTTTTTAGTTAGCAAAATAGAGTTCCCGCATTCAACCTGCTACATATATATTCAGTTGAAGATTTGTTATTATGTTAATATTTTATTCTTTCAGTTAAACATTTTGTTATTATCATGTGTATATAAACATCTTTTGTAATACTCTTTCGTTATATAGAATTTGAAATTCATTTACACTTTCAATATGGTATAAGAGAAGATCTGAAGTTCTTCCGCATTTTATTCCTGAAGCTTTCTTGAAATTCTCATGGCATCTACCAATTCTTCTTCATCCAATACTTCCTCGAATCCATCAACTGTAGAAGATTTTCTCAATCCTTATTTTCTGCATCATGGAGATAGCCCTGGTGTTGCTCTCGTTACAACACCGCTCACTGAAACAAACTACCATACATGGAGTCGTTCCATGATTACATCTCTTCATGCTAAAAATAAACTCTCATTCATTGATGGCTCTCTTCCACAACTTGCCATTAATTATCCTCTTCATTTTGCATAGGGGCACTGCAATTCAATGGTTGTTGCTTGGATTACAAATTCGTTATCAAAAGACATTGCATCCAGTTTTTATTTTCTGATAATGCAAGAAACATATTGCTAGATCTACAACAAAGGTTTTCTAGGAGCAGTGCACCACGAGTTTTTCAGCTAAAGAAATCAATCTCAGATCTTTCTCAAGGTCAATTGTCTATCACTAAGTATTACACTCAGCTGAAGACTCTATGGGATGAACCCCAGACTTATCGCCCTGCTCCTTGTTGTTCCTATTCACCATCTTGTTTTTGTGGAGCACTTCAGAAAGTATTTGAACGTGAGCAATTTGATTATACTATTCAATTTCTTATGGGATTAAATGATTCTTTCTCAGCTATACGAGGTCATTTGTTAATGATGGATCCTCTTCCAACAATTAACAAAGCATTCTCATTACTGCTTCAAGACGAAGGCCAGCGACAGCTTACTTCAATTTCAGCTCCGATCTTTGATTCAGCTACTATGGCTACAACTAAACCTTCATTCAATGCTGCAAAATCTTTCAAGAAAGACAAGATTATTTGTTCTCATTGTGGAATTTTAGGTCATACTATTGCAAAATGCTACCGTCTTCATGGTTTTCCACCTGGTTTTAAATTCACCAAGTCAAAGAAAGAAAATATTTCTGCAAATCAGGTTATCTCGGACAATCCTTCTTTACCATTTACCCAAGAACAGTGTACTCAATTGTTGGCTCTTCTTCAACCTTCACCTCCATCATCTTCAGCTCTAGCAGCCTCCACTATTCCCAATGGTAGCTCCTCCTTAACCTCAATGCATATGACAGGTATGTCTTCATCAGCTTCATCTTCCATTTTTGCTTCTAATTGTTTTTCTTTCTTGTCTTCTTCTACTCCTTGGATCATAGACATGGGTGCAACTGATCATATGGTTAGTAGTGTCAATTTTTTAACTTCCACTACATCTTCTGAAAAAGCTTCTGTAAATTTGCCAAACGGAAATTTAGTTTCTGTTACTCACATTGGTACTGTTTTTCTCTCTTCTTCTTTAATCTTACATGATGTTCTCTGTGTTCTCTATTTCAAATTTAATCTTATTTCTACTAGTAAACTATCATCTTCACTAGCATGTTGTCTGATTTTTTCTTCATCTTTTTGTTTCATCCAAGACCTGCGGCTGTGGAAGACGATTGGACTGGGCAAATTATCTAATGGCCTTTATCATCTGCTTTCTTTTTCCAATAATTATTGTTCTTCTGCAAATACTGTCAATAACAGCTTTTCTTCAAACAATACACATAAGTCATTTGATATTTGGCATCAAAGACTAGGCCATTTTCTTCTGATTGTATCTGTTACGTGATCATATTTCATTTTCTACTTCAAACAAACATACATGTAATGTTTGTCCACTTGCAAAACAACATAGACTTCCATTTCATCATAGTAAATCTGTATGCACTTTTATTTTTCAATTAATTCATGCAGACATTTGGGGTCCATTTGCAACTCCTTCATTACAAGGTTTTCATTATTTTTTGTCCATTGTTGATGATTATTCCAGATGCACATGGATTTTTATTATGAAATCAAAATCTAAGACTCGTATGTTACTTCAATCTTTTTTTGCCTTAGTTCACAATCAATTTCAGTCAACTGTTAAAATAATAAGAACTGATAATGGTTCAGAATTTAATATGGCTGAATTTTATCATTCAAATGAGATTATCCGTCAAAAATCCTGCATCAATACTCCTCAACAAAATTCTGTAGTGGAACGAAAACATCAACATTTGCTTAACGTTGCAAGATCGATTCGTTTCCAAGCTCATCTTCCATTAGCCTTCTGGTTTGACTGTATTCTAGCAGCAGCATATATCATCAATCGTACACCGACTCCTCTATTATCAAATAAAACTCCTTATGAAACTTTATTTGGTAAATCTCCTGATTATTCTCACATGAGAGTTATTGGTGCACTTTGTTTTGCTTCCACTCTTCCTTTTAATCGTCATAAATTTGATGCTCGTTCTCGTCGTTGCATCTTTCTTGGTTATCCATTTGGCATCAAAGGCTACAAACTGTTTGATTTACAATCTCATCAAACATTTGTTTCTCGTGATGTTATTTTTCATGAAAATGAATTTCCTTTTGCTTCCTTACCTTCAGATTTTCTTATGTCACCATCAATTTCTAATGTTGTTCTGCCTACTCCTCAAACAAATTGTTCTCCTAATATTTCACATTTTTCACCAAACACTCCATCTGCATCAAACAGTATGCCATCTTCTTCATCTCAATCATCTGATTCTAATTCTCTTCCTCTTCGAAGAACAACACGTCCTAGCCATCCACCTTCTTATCTTCGTGATTACCATTGTTCTCTGGCCAATAATTTTACATCAGTCCCTTCTTCTCTTCACAGTTCAGACCAACCATCTTCAGGTAATCAGTATCCTCTATCTTCTGTTTTATCATATTGTAATCTCTCTTTAGCCCATCATTCTTTTATATTGAATGTTTCTGTTCATACTGAACCATTGCTGAATGGCGCGATGCCATGGATAAGGAAATATGTGCACTCGAGGAAAACCAGACTTGGTCTCTTGCTAAGTTACCTCATGGCTACAAAACCATTGGATGCAAGTGGGTCTATCGCATTAAGTATAATTCAAATGGATCCATTGAATGATATAAGGCCCGATTAGTAGCCAAAGGCTACACTCAATAGGAAGGCATTGATTATTTTGAAACATTTTCTCCAGTAGCCAAAATGGTTTCTATACGATGTGTATTAGTTGTTGCTACAATCAATAAGTGGTTTATTCATCAACTTGATGTTAACAATGCTTTCTTACATGGTGATTTATCAGAAGAGGTCTATATGAAACTTCCTCCAGGTTATGGACCAAAGGAGAAAATTGATTTGGTTTGTAGACTTCATAAGAGTCTTTATGGGTTGAAGCAGGCTTCCAGACAATGGTTCTCTAAGCTTGTCACCACATTACTTACTTATGGATTTTTTCAATCCAAATCTGATTCCTGTCTTTTTACCAAGACTTCTTCTTCGAATTTTACTGTACTTCTAGTGTATGTCGATGATATTATAATTGCCAGTTCCAGCATTGCTTCTATCACTACCATCAAACATTTTCTTCATTCCACTTTTCAAATCAAGGATCTTGGTTGCTTACGGTATTTCTTGGGACTTGAAATTGCTCGATCTTCCAACGGTATATTTCTTTGTCAACGTAAGTACACGTTGGATGTTTTGCAATATACAGGTTTTCTTGGTTCTAAACCTGTTGCTTTCCCCATGACTCAATATCTTAAACTTTCTCGATTTGAGGGTGATTTGCTTTCGGATCCTTTACAATATTGCTGTCTTATTGGAAGATTATTATATCTCACAATTACAAGACCAGATATTGCTTTCTCTGTTCAGACTCTTGCTCAATTCATGGATACCCCACGGCTACCTCATCTTCATGCTGCTCATCATGTGCTTCGTTATCTTAAATCTTCTCCTGGTCGAGGAATATTTTTTCCTACTCATTCATCCCTTAAACTTACTGGTTTTACTGATTCAGACTGAGCTAGTTGTCCTGATTCTCGTCGATCAGTTATTGGCTTTTGTATTTTTCTTGGTAACTCTCTTATCTCGTGGCGATCTAAGAAACAAACCACTGTCTCTCGGTCTTCTGCTGAAGCTGAATACCGAGCTATGGCAACTACTGCTTATGAATTAACATGGCTTGTCACCTTACTCAAAGATCTTGGTGTTTCAATTTCTTTACCTATTTCTTTATTCTGTGATAATCAAGCTGCAATGCACATCGCCTCTAATCCTATTTTTCATGAGCGAACAAAGTATATAGATATTGATTGTCATTTAGTTTGTGATAAAGTTCAAGCTGGATTTCTTCATCTTCTTCACATTCCAACACATCATCAGTTAGCTGATATTTTTACAAAAGCATTGGGTTCTGATGCATTTCATCATCTCTTCTGCAAGATGGGTATGTTGAATATCCATTCCCCATCTCCATCTTGAGGGGGCATATTAGCAGATAATATATCCTGCAACCTTCATCACACAATGCTGCATTTACCAAAAACAACATTCAGCAGAGCACCAGAGCAGTAGCTTCCATCTCTTCATCATACAATGCTGCAACAACTTTTTAGTTACCAGCAAAACCAATTACCAGTTACTGCAGCAGGCAGAAACCAATTACCAGTTACTGTAGCAGCCTGCAAGAGCATTTTTTCAGTTAGCAAAACAGAGTTCTCGTATTCAACCTGCTACATATATATTCAGTTGAAGATTTGTTATTATGTTAATATTTTATTCTTTCAGTTAAACATTTTGTTATTATCATGTGTATATAAACATCTTTTGTAATACTCTTTCGTTATATAGAATTTGAAATTCATTTACACTTTCAATAGGGAAAATTAATAATTTAACCCATTTCTGTTTGCTAAAAATTTAGAAATAAAAAGAGGTTTTAAATAAATTATGGAGATTTTTGCACTAAAAGTATTTATTTATTGTACTCTTAAAGGTAACAAACATAAAGACAAACCTTTTTTTTAGTAAATTATAATTTTTTTTATAAATAATGTAGGTGAAAATTGAGTTGTTAAAAAATTATGTTAGATGTTTTTGATGAAAATCATATTGTATAGTTAAATGTAATATCTAACACGATCATAATATTTGTGCCTTTTTAGGAAACATAATAATGTATGGATAATTTTGTGAAGACTTTTGAAAAAATTAAAGATGCTCAATGAAATAATTTGATAGAAAATCCTAACTTTTTAACTTTTAAATTTCAAATTTATAACTATTAATCAACAAGCATTTTAGAAGCTAAAGAAAAAAAGAGAGAGATGTTTGTTAATCATGTAATACTTATTTTTTACTTTTTAAAATCAAAAGTTCATCTTAATCAGCGAATTCACCCCAAGTAAGAAAGTAAGGTCATTTTATTTTTTAACAATTTAATAAAATGAAAAACAACTTTGGTCTCTCTAACTTGAAAAATAATGAAAAGGCTTGGTAGCTACTTCAATACACATGCTACCTAGATAATTAATCATTAATACAGTCATATCATATTTGTTTTTATTACTATCATGGTTTAATGAAGGAAAAAAAGTTATTCATTTTTAGAAATAAATAATATATGTTGAGAAAAGTTTATCCTCACATTCGAAAAATAAATGAATGATGAGTATTTATATACATGGTTGGGCTCAAAATCCAATAGGCGTAAGCCTTTGGATCAAGTTGGTGCTCACCCAACTGTAGCAGGACTACTCATAGATTCCTCCTATGCTAACAAATGATATTAGAGTTTGCAATCCAAGATGGTAGGGAGATCAACGATCCCGCCATTCGATAGTAAATTGAAATTTGATTATTGGTGAATTCATATGCAAGTATTCTTTGAGAAAATTCTTCAAACCCTCATGATTAGGTACAAGTACATGACCATGACAACGCTCGAAGAATTGTTGGTGTCATTACAAACACATGAGCAACAATTAAATGAGAAATCATCGATTGGTGTTGAAGAAGCCCTGTAGAGTCAATTGAATATTAGCAATCAAAGGAATGAACCTCAAAAGCAAGCTGGATCAAATCATGGAAGTCAAAATTTATGTAATAGGGGTAAGACCCACTTGAGCAACTATTGGAGAATTGGATATGTTTTCAAGCGGGAGACGATTTTCGTTCAATGGGGTGTTAGGAACCTGTGAGCATCCAGATCAAAGTGACACCAAAATTTTAACGTGGTTCGGTCAATAATGACCTACGTCCATGGAACACATACCAAATATTCACTATCTCACCGGAAAAATTACAATTCTCTCTCTCTCTCTCTCTCCCTCTCTTCCTCCCTTCTTCCTCTCTGCTCTCTCTGAGCTTCTCACTCTATCTGCACACAATATTACAACTTCCACAGCCCTCTATTTATAGTGCTTGGAATTTAAATCACAATTAAAATAAAACCAATCATGAATGGAAGTTACAACGGAGAGGTTAATGGTGGATAAATGCACCGCGTTTCTGACTCAGCTCCTAACTTGCAACGCGTCTCCAGCTACGTCTCCTAGCTCCATCTCTAACATGGAGAGTAGTTGAAACTCACAAGTGAGGGAGAGATTATTGAGAACTTCACTTGTGAGTTTGTCCCACATTGGAAAAATAGAGTGAATGATAGGTACTTATATGCATGGTTTGAGTCAAGATCCAATAAGTTTAACCTTTTAGGTCATGTTGATGCTCATTCATGTGTATCAAGTTTGCCTACCATGAAGATTCCTCTTATGCTAACAAGTGGTATCAGAACCGACAGTTTGTAACTCTAGGCAAGTAACATTGCAAAAGTCAACTCTAATACCACTTGTTAGCGTTTGGAGAATCTTGATTGTAGACTTGATACCCATAGGTCAGCACCGACTTGATCCAAAAGTTTAAGTCTATTGGGTATTAGGTTCAACAATGTATATAATCATCTATTATCCACTTTATTTTTCTAATGTGACACAAACTCACAAGTAGAATTCTAAATAATCTTCTCATCACTCGTGCTTTCCAACTACTCTCCTTTGAACGGAAACCATTTATATAAAATATTATATAATTACGATTGAAGTCACTTTCACCATCAACATACTCATTAATTTTATATTAAATTGTCTAATTTTACTATAATTTAATTAAATAGCAAATTGAATACTTTAATCATGAATGTAACTGTGATAATTTAATCAAAATAAATAGTCATCATTTGAAAATTTCCTAAATTGTATTATTGTTTGTGTAAAATCACACTTAATTAGATATATTGACCTAGTAATCCCTTTTGATATTATAGATTGAGTTTTTAAAAAAATAATTATTTTTTTAAAACAAATTAAGAACCTTGCATGGAAAACTCACCACGAGATCAAAGAATGCTTCCCCTACATTTTTCTTTGATAAGAACAAACAATGTTAGTACATAATATACGCGCGCGCGTGTGTATATATATATATATATATATATAATAGTCATTCATCTAATAAAAGAAAATGCTCTCGATCGAATATCGGTAACCAACTCCACCTAATGAGACTTAACACTTATTGTTATTGTCGTTGTCGTTGTATATATATATATTAATCTATTATTTAATGCTTAAACAAGAAAATTATAAATGATTATGTTTATAAGAAAATAAATATAATTTTAAACCAAAATCATAATAGAAGGAAACACACAATGACACAAAAAATAAAATAATTTTTCTAGTTGTTAAAGGCGGATCTAATTAGGTCTCACAAATAATTAGGTCTTTTTCCTGCATGTTTGACAACCCTTGCCAAACCAAAAGCAAAAAATAAAAATAATTAATTTTTTTTAATGCACTAAGTTGACCTCAATTAATAAATTGGGGCACATGTTGTTCAATTATTAAACAAATTCTTAGCAAGCTTTTCATTAATTAGATTAATTACCATTGACCAACTTGCGCATACATTTTGTGCATCTATTATGATTTTTTTAGTTATAAAAAGTGAAGAAATAATTCCAAATACTAATGTTTGGTACGAAAAAATGAAATTATTTTTTACTCACTATTTTAGATATTTATATTTTTTCTAAGGCTCTTTTTGGAATTTAAAAAATACAAAGAGAAAGAAAGGAAAATAAATAGGAGTTAACTTTTTTTTATTTGGTTATGGAGAAGAAGAAAAGTGAATAAAATTTTGAATTTACATACGATTAACATTGATTTTCTTTTAATTTGTAACCATATTAGAATAAAATATTTTTAAAATATTATTTGATATAAAGAGAAAATATGATAAAAAATATATATTTCTTTTTTAGTTTCCTTTCTTTTTCTTTTTTTCACAAAATCTTTTATCTAAATGGACCCTAATTGTTTGGTAATCACTACACAACTCCCACAACTCTTGATTTTATTCATTTTTTTGCTTTCCTCGATGGTCAAACTTGAAAAGGTGAGACACTTAAGTTATAAAGGATTTGAATCCATCTACATAGTTACATTTTCTCTATTTAACTTTTTCATGTGAAACATTTTTCACAGGTGAAATTCATTACAAAAAATAAAGTGCTTATGTGAACTGAAATGCAAGTTTAATATTGAAACAATAATACTAACTATACGTATAATTAATACACTAGAAAACCATGATTTAATTTTGTGATAAGAATGATTGCGTGTGTGTGCATCTACTCTGCTAAAAACCTTTCTTAATTCTTACATTTCTCTAAGTTGAACGATAAAATCATGTCCAACTTTTTAATTATTCTTGGGAAAATTAATAATTTAACCTTGTGTTGGAATTTGTGTATTCTCAAGATTTGGGTGAATTAGAAATATAAAATTTTTGTCTAGATTAAACTAAATAACCACAGTATTTCATAACTTAGGATCTTTCTATACAATTTCAATCACACTGATAATTTAACTGAGCAAATATTTAAACAATTAAAACAATCTCAGTATTTCCCAAACATTCACATAAATTGAAATATAAATAAATAAATATGAAAAATTAAATAGTACAGGGAAAGAGAATGACATAAGATATGTTATTAGGGTTCGGCCAACTGTGTCTATATCCCCGCCTTAAGCCACACCTCAATGATTCCACTAATTGCTCGTTTAATGGGTGGAGCGACACCGATTACAACATCTTACAGGATAGTGCACCTAGTTCTCATAATCGGTTCTATGAACACCCATTATCCACTTTATTTTTTGAATGCGACACAAACTCACAAGTGAAATTCTTAATTATCTCTTCTTCACTTGTGAGTTCTATTTATTGTTTTCGTCGTTGTATATATATATATATATATATATATATATATATATATATATATATATATAAATCTATTATTTAATGCATAAACAAATAAATTATATATGATTATGTTTGCAAGAAAATAAATATAATTTTAAACCAAAATCATAATAGAAGGAAACACACAGTGACACAAAAAACAAAATGATTTTCCTAGTTGTTAAAGGCATCCTTAATTAGGTCTCACAAATAGGTATAATTAGGTCTTACATAAATCTTCATTTTTATGTAAGAATATGTCTCACAAATGGGTATAATTAGGTCTTTTTTTTTTACAACCCTTGCCAAACCAAAAGCAAAAAATAAAAAAATAAAAACTAAAAATAATTAATTATTTTTTAATGCACTAAGTTGACCTCAATTAATAAATTGGGGCACATGTTGTTCAATTATAAAACAAATTCTTAGGAAGCTTTTCATTAATTAGATTAATTACCAACTTGCGCAAGTGTTTTGTGCATTAATTTTGAATTTACACATAATTAACACTGTTTATATATATATATATATATATGTATATATATATTAGAATAAAATATTTTTAAAATATTATTTTTTAACAACCCAAAAAAATAAATAAATAAATAAAATATATTATTAATTAAAAAAATTAATTATTATTAATTAATTAATTAATTATTAAGGAAATTAATTAAATGAACAAACAAATAAAAGGAATAGTGTGGAAAAAAAATTGAAATAAGGATATACATTAACTTATATATGTGTATATATATATATATATATATATATATATATATATATATATATACATAAAGTTATTATATAATAAGGTAAAAGAAAAAGAAAAAAAAAAAAAAAAAGGTAAGGATAAAGGAAAGAAAAAAAAAAAAAAGGAAACTTAGTGGTTAAGTTCTTGGAGAAGCAGGGGAGGAAAGAAGAAGAAAAAAACAAACTTCTCACGCTACACAGAATAGGAAGGAAAGGGAAAAAAAAAAAGAAGAAAAAAAAAAATTTCTCACGCTGCACAGAACAGGAAGGAAAGGGAAAGAAAAAAAAGAAAAAAAACTCTTTCAGCTCACGCTTTCCACTCCTGCTCTCTCTACGTTTTGCGGCGGATTCTCGCCCAATTGAAAATCCGAAAATACCACTAAACTCCATTCTCCGCCACCGACATATCTACCGAAATGGATTTGTTGTAGGAGTAACGTGGGCATATCTCCTGGGGTAAGGTAAATTCTCATTCTTGTCTCAATTTTTCTTAAATTTTAAGTCAAATTGACGATCGGACACCACCACGAGAATTTAGGGATGATTTTCTACAAGTCTAGCGGAGTAGATTTCTTGCAGGATTGTTGTAGGAATAACCTCAAAACTAGGATAAATGGGTTATTTAGAAATTAATTGGTATTTAATTATTATAAATTAGGAAATATTAAAATAATATTTTATTGGTGTTGATTTGATTGAATCAGGGCTCAGGTGAGTACTGCAAGTATAATTTTGGAAATCCTACAAGCGTGGTTCAAGAAATTAGGTAAGGGGGAATAAAATTATATCAATATTTTATTAAGGTAAACCAGTTTTTTACGAGCATGTGAAATTTATTATTTATCTATATGATTTTTAGAACCACGTAAGTACTAGAAAATGATGATTTTGTTTAAAATTTATATTTGGGATAATTGCATATGATGTTAAATTCGTGTGACATGGGAATAATTTTTCCTAATAAATTGAATATGAATTACTGTGGTATTTGGGTTTGCATGTGGGAATGTTTGGAATGATTATAGCATGATGAATGAATTGTTATGTTTGACTCTTGTGTGGAAATGTATTGATCTGTTGGATACTGTGTGGGAAATGAATTGATCTGTTGGATTCTTGTGTGGAAATGCATTAATGCGTCTGTGTGAATTAACTGATGTGGTTATTCATATGCATCTCAATATAACGTTGGCATAAGGAGGTTGTCATATTGCCTAGATAAAAATCAGGATATGCCGTTGGCAGATTGAGGAGCTCGTCATATTGTCGTTTATATGGGATAGGACATTGGCAAGTCGAGGAGCTTGTGCTACTGATGTACTACTGGTAGGTCATGGGGATTGGATACTGGTGAATAGTGGTGCCTGTGTAGGTTATGTGTCACGGAAGCTGGAATGATGCCTGTGTGGGTCATGTTATATTCTGTGTAGATAATGGCGCCTGTGTGGGCCATGTTATGCATCTTGTGTGGATGGTGACACCTATGTGGGCCATATTATGTACCCTGTGTGGGTAGTGGTGCCTGTGTGGGCCACGCACTGACATGTACACAGTTGCTCTGTGTGGACCACGTACTGAGGACATTGGAAGATGAAGTATGAGATGCATGATTCCTGTGTGGATGTGTTGTACACATGTGAATTTAATTATACCATAAAAATAATGGTATAGCATATTGTGAATGCATGTGTGTGCATGCAGTAAGGTAAACAAACCACCGGGAGCTTGCTGAGAAAGGCAAGTCCTCTGTTAGGTAGTTTTTTGGTATCAGTGTAAAGGGATGCTACTTGTATGGGCGGGTAGACATCCCGATCCTCAGAAACCTTTGTCTTTAAAATAATAAAGATGTGTGTACTGGCGGCAAGGTAATACTTCACCTGAGGGCTTACTGAATAAGGCGAGTGCTCTGGTAGGTAGTTTTTAGTACTAGAGCAGAGGGAAGTAACTTGTATGGGCAGGTAATCTTTCTTATTCTCGGGGACTTTCGCCTGCATAAAAATTATGTACTTGTACGTATTGGATGTGTGTATGATATTAGATGTCGGAAATGACATTAATGGTACATTTTTTCAGTTGTTATTAATATTATGTGAGAAGCAGTTTATTTTGAAATGTAAATATTAAAACTCATTTGTCAGACACTGTTATAATTTATTCCACCCTTACTGAGAAGTGTTTTACCCTAGTGGATTAACAACTTTTCAGGTTCTTCTGAAGATCGGGTTTGAAGGCCTAGGTTGAAACCGTTTTTTGTTGGTTTCTTTTTGGGATATTGTGAGATACTGATATATATATATATATATATATATATATATAGATATATTTGTACAAAATTATGTTTTAAATACTAGTTGTGGATATAGATATCTGGATGTTGTAGTGTTTGTTTTTGGGTTGCTATATAGAACTCTGGTGTTTACTTGAAATTATTTATTTATGTTTCGTTGCGTGCATGCTAATTATGCTATCAAATACAAGTGATTGGAACACGTGGCATGCGCGCCCCACTTGACGAGTTTCAAGGCGTCACATATTTGATGTAAAGAGAAAATATGATAAATATATATATATATATATATATATATATATATATATAATTTTCTTTTCTTTTTCTTTCTCTACAAAATCTTTGATCTCAATGACCCAATTGTTTGGTAATCACAATGCACCTCCCACAACTATTGGCCAGATGACCAAATGGCCATTAGTAATTATTATTATAATAATATGACGATGAAAGAGGGCAATGAAAAATAGAATCCTTAATGGTTAAGGATTTTGGTTATGAAAAAAGAAAAGACTATATTTTCTTTCAGTATTAAACACAATTGTAAATAAAAATCAAGTACCTGAAGAAGTTTGACTAACCTGTAAGTCAAAAGTATTATTAAATAGGACTAACTTGTTCTAAAAAACAAATCAGCTTGTTTTATTGGGCTGATACTACATCAGCTTGGCGAAGACTAGTGCATTTTCATATATGCGCGATCACATGATAGCACAAGCGTTGGGGTTCTCATGGCTGAACACCGTGGTGCACCGCACTTCTGCTAAGCTGGCACGCATTAGCTGCGACACTTGTGGGTCGTACGAGTTGCACACGTACCCCGCGGGCGCCTTCATATCATACACCCCGGGTGCGTGGGGGCGAGCGACGACGTCGTATGGCACGTCGGGTCAGAGCTCCGCCTTCTTGCCCGTCCAATGGCTGACGCGTGCCCCCACCTTGGCGGCTCCACGTATCCCACGACGGCCAGCTTGTTTTGCTCGGGCTCCACCTCCGCCTGCTTCCTTTCATCCCCTCCACCGCCCGCCTCACCTTCCGCTCGCATCCTTTGCAGTCTATCCTCACCCTTATCTCCACCGTCCGATCAAACAAAAATCACATCACATCATAAATCAAAATCAAAAGTGGGAAGCAGCCTCAAAGGCGGACTAAAACAAAGTGGGACCAGGAAGACAAAGCGTTGATTTGGGGAGTTTTTTCCCTTACCTTTTTTTTTAAAAAATATATATAAATAATACCCATTTTTAAGAAATATTTTTCAAAATGACTCTGACGTAATTTTGCTACTCCAAGTAACGAGATTTACTTTTGAGTGAAGGAACTCATGTCGATGTGTGGCAAATCTCGTTAGTTCGTCCAGCAAGATTTGCTTCGGATACTTAAATGCTGGGCCACCCACCATTTGACGCGCGGTAAATCTCACTACTCGGAGTAGCGAGATTTGCTTCGGATTTGAAACGTCCATCCACTTGACTATCGACGCGTGGCAAATCTCGCTGGATGAACCAGTGAGATTTGCTTCAGCCTAAACTCAGTCATTCTTCCTCCTTCCATGCGCGAACAAAGAGTGGTACCTGTTTGCAGAAAGACAGGGAGGAGCAGAGCTGCAGGTTATCGTTGAAGGACAGGCCGGACGTTTGCACAAGTGACCGTTGCGACGAGTGGGGTTTAGACGTGCGTATATAAACTCGAAATGGGGTAAGACATATTCTCAATAATTTATTGTTCATAAATTTTGAAATTAATTTTGTTTGATCGAAAACTTGTTTGATAATTGGAGTTGGTCGAGTTCAGAGTGCTGAAAGCTTCGTTCGGAAGCGTTTTTCTTTAAGGTTACTATTTGTATTTTTGTATTTGAATTTTCTTTTTCATGATACTGCCCAAAACATGAAATATTTTTTGTTTAAAGTGCTGAAATTTTTTTGTATGTATTTATATTGATATAGTAACAATTGTTTTTGAACGCATGTTTTCATTAATCATTGGATTTTGATGCTCTCTTATAACATCATATGAATCAAGAAAAATAAAAAAAATAATATTATCATCATGAAAAATAAAAATAATAATATTATCATATCTATTGCATATATATTTATATTATGAAAATGTAGGATGATAATATATATATATATATATATATATATATATATATATATATATATATATATAAAACAGACACTTATATACATATTACTGTTTACATATAATATATATGCATATATATATAGACATTTACATAAATACATATATGCATACATATAATAATATATATATATATATATATATATATATATATATATCTATAATCTAATATGCGTACCTATACATATAATACATATATTAACATACTAAAAGGCATACATATATATACATACTACTTACCTAATGTTAAATAATATACACAATAATACTAAACATATAAATATTAGATATAAACATATTGGTATATGAATATGCCTCTTGTGCATAAGAATAAATATCATATCTTGATTGAGCATATTGGATAAATGACATTTTGTTAAGCATATTCAATGGTTTGGTGTGTTTGTTTAGCTTATGGAAATTGAACTTGCTATTAAGATTGATTGAATATTTTGCGATTGAAAAAAATTGAGCATATTGAAATATCTTTGTGAATGATTTTATGAATTTGAGCATAATGTTAAGATTATTAAATTAAAGAAATTTTGAGTCTCTTGTGCCTTGTATTAGCATAACATTTTGATTAAAACTTTTATTGAGTATCTTGTTCCTTGTATCCTTCCCTTTTATCCCTCCTTCTCAATTATTGCCCTCCCCTCCATTATCTATGATCTCGAATTTTATTATTTGCATATCTTTTTTTTAAAAGTTTTTAGTATTAATCTATGCTTCAAACTTGTAGGAGTAATATTGTAAAAGTTTCTATTATTCTATCATGAAATAGAATATGATAAAATCGATATTCCAATAAATTAAACCATTTGAAAAGTATTAAATTAATAAAACTTATAGGCTTGTGGTATGCTTTAGGGATAAAATAAATTAAGAGAAGTGGGAATAATTATTATTATTTTTTCTAGCTAGTTGAGAGGCTTGTTTACGAAAGTTTGCATACTTGTCATGGATGGTGGGAGTCATGAGAGTATTGATTCTTAAGAGATGGTGAAGTCATCATGTGTGACATACTTATGGGAAGACCTTGATCATATGGTAGGCAAGTAATTCATGATAGTCATGAGAACACTTGCACCTTAAAAATACATAGAGTGAAAATTTTACTTTTACCCAGGAGGTGGTAGTTTTCAAATACCAAAGAAAGAGGGCAATGACATTTTAACTTTGTCTAACTTCTTTAAAGGAATTGCAATTGTGTACTCGTTAATAGCTAAAAGAAAGGGATTTATCTTTATAGTTCATAATAGGTTGGAAGATCTCTTAACGCAATTTCAAGATGTTAAGTCGAAAGATTTATTAGGTTGTCTCCTTTAACAGACATCTACATAAAATTGATCTTATTTTAGGTGTTGCTCTTCTTAACAAAGCTTATATTAGAGTCTTATGGAGCATGAAAAGCTAATCAACAAGTGGTGAACTTATCTTAGAAAGGGCATACAAACGAGAGCACGTGTTAAACTAAGAGAATACAAACACGCAAAAACATGTGAATGACTTATTATGTTTGTATGTTCCTTGTCATTTATTGTTAAATTGGTTTGGATATTTTAATAATATCGATAAAAGTGAATAGGTGATTAATCATTCGAGCATTGTTATAATCAATTGAAAGGTGAAATAAACCTAAAGTATTTATTTCGTTAAGCTATAAGTAACACATATCACTTATACATATAATTTTGTTTTGCGTAGGTTTTTTTTCTTTCCCGATCGCCGACCTAAATGGCAGGAAGCTCAAGCAGTGCTCCAGTGACGGTATTATTATATATAGGGGGGACATCATAACCGGATTAGATGGTGTTAGGTATAGTAGTCTGCCAATTCGACCTATTCGAATTGGCCATAGATGTAAATTAAATAAATTATATACGAAGATATATAAATATTTGCATATTGATCCAGATCAATATGCATTGCGGGTGACCGCAATATACCCTTTGCGAGGATTAAATAATACAGCCTTCTATGAGGCTGTTCCCATATCTGATGATTATGGGCTACGCATTGTGTTGGACGCACACTGCGTCGGTGAGATATATTTAACGATGTAATTGTATGTCGAGACCATTCCTCAAATGGGTGTAATCGCGGTTAGGTAGCCATATGCGCCTGTCGTTAAATTGAGGTGCAACAATAATTTAACAATAGTTTCACATCAAAACATTTAAGATCGAATTTATAGAAAATAAGTAAATTATACATTACTAATAAAAAATATAAAAAAGAAAGATTACACTCACGAATGGAAGTGATGTTTGTGGTTGGATTATCGAACATGTCCTCCCGTGCTTGAGCTAAAGTAGCATATATAGAAGAAGCATTTAGATCCACTTTCCTCCCTATTGACAATCCATCCATGTTAACCTTAACAAACCCAAGATGTCCTTTTTTCCATAGCAACAGTATTGTTCTTATTGCTACCATTATACACTTTTTTCTTTGAAGTTTGCTTCAATTTATCATCCTCGCATGTCTCATCTTCTTTGGAGGTCAGAGTCTTTGCCTGGTTAGCCAAGCTGTTCATCCTATAAGCCATATAGGCGGTTTCCTTACCTGGTTAGCCAAACAAGTTGTTCATCTTATAAGCCATATAAACGGTCATCCCACAACCTGACTGCTCCCAAGGAACAAAATTAATTATAGTAATGACTAATGAGTAATATATTAGTCGACACGTGGAGAGACAAAATAATGGAGGCAGCCATGATCCCAATCCTTTAACAATCCAAATTAATGGAGGCATATCCCAATCTTTTAGTTATCCTCGTGATCAACATTTTATTCTCTATCCAATTTTCTTAGTAATTTAAAAAAAAAAAACGATTAACCCTTAATAGAAGAAAATCGAAACACCCATATCAGCAAAATAAAAATGACGTTAGAATTTATAGGGAAAAAATGGTGGAACAGAAACAGAGAGAGAGAGAGAGAGAGAGAGAGAGAGAGAGAGAGAGAGAGAGAGAGAGAGAGAGAGAGAGGATAATAAAGGAACAAACACAAAATACGAAATGCCAGAAATGTGGAAATTAAAATCTTAACTCCATCAAAAGGAACAATATGATAAATTGATAATTGATTATTCACTCAAATAATTCATAAAATAATTTAATTAATAATGAAAACCTAGTGCACAGAAAATCTTGCTACTCCAAGTAGCGAGATTTAATTAAATTACAAACTATAAATATAAGTGAAAATTTAAATTAATAATTGATTCTTCACTCAAATAATTCAGAAAACAATTTAATTAAGGTGCACAGAAAATCTCGCTACTTGGAGTAGCGAAATTTAAGTAAATCCCGTTACTCCGAGTAGCGAGATTTAAATGCCAGACCCATTTTCACAAAGACGCGTGGCAACCAAATCTCACTACTCTAAATAGCGAGATTACGTCAAAATCATTCTGGGAAATATTTCCCAAAATGGGGTATTATTTAATTTTTTTTAAAAAGATAATCCGGGAAAAAACTCTTGATTTGGGAGTTTTTTCCCATTTTCCGACTTTAAGGCCGATGTAATCTCGCAGCATGGTGGACTAAACCAAAGTGGAACCCAGGAATAACAATCGTTGATTTGGGAGTTTTTTTCCCATTTTATTATTATTTTAAAATAAAATATTAAATAACACTTCATTTAGGGAAAATTTTTCGATTTTGAGGCTGACGTAATCTCACAGCTTGGTCCTGCGAGATTTGTCATGCGTCAAAACTTGATAGCCCTGATCATTTAAATCTCGCGGCTTGGACCTATGAGATTTGCCACGCGTCAAAACCTGATAGCCCTGGTCATTTAAATCCCACAGCTTGGTCCTGCGAGATTTGCTTAAATTTGGTAGGACCAAGCTTCGAGATTTGTCATGCGTCAACCAAATTCAGGAATACATGTATAAGAGACTCCAATTCAGGTCAGCTTGTTCACCCATTGCTAGTTTTGATTTTTTAAAATTCCGTTTGAATGTCTTGAAATATATGCACGCACATATAATGGATTTCACTTTTTCATCCTCATAGGAAGATCCATTTGAATAATAAATTTAGAAACCATATCCTATATTACTAAAAATAAAATTTTATTTTAATATAATTAAAATTTTTAAATGTTGACCTTAAATTTTAGTGTCACTCTTTTGAAGAAAATTTATTTATTTATTTATTCAAATTGAAAGAAAATTAAAGTTATGGTGAGAAAGCATTATGAATATGCGTATGAGTGTACATGGGAACCCATGCTTTTATTTTGGTTTTAAATTTTCATCCACTTTATTCAATGAACTTATTTACAATCCGTTAGTCCAAATTCAATTGTTGACATTGTTAATTCAATTATTCCCAACATCAAATGAAAATGTGCAACAAATGCTCTCTAACGTAGAAAAATTTTAAATGCTGCCTTTTCTTTTTCTCTTTTCTTTTATTGATTCTGTAGTGACAAGAAGAATAATAGCATTTTAATAATAATAAGAGGGTTTCGTTGACGAAGGTATAAAGCATTTCATCGACGAAGACGAACACAGGGCTTCGTCGATGAAAAAATACAGAGAGACGGTTCGGGTTGCTCTGAATTTCGTCGACGAACACAGGGTCTCGTCGACGAATTTTATGAAGGGCTCCTCGATGAGGTGACGTGTCTCGTCGACGAACCTGGCCCTATAAATAGTGGAAACCCGGGATTTTTATCATTTTTCACCGATTTCTCTCTCCTCTCTCTCTCTCTCTCTCTCTCTCTCTCTCTCTACGTCTCCCTCTCCTTTCTCTCTCCGATTCTGGCTCCACCAGTCGCTGAATCGGCGATCCGAAGCTACCATGACACTCCTGGCAGAGTTCTTTGCACATCTACCGGAGCGGATTGTCGGGAAAACAGATTTGGATTTCATCCCAAATTCAGGGTAAGACATTTTAGCTAATTTTTTGTTTTCTAGCAGTTATAGGAAATGATATAGACAGAAAAATACTGATATTTTGTTCTGACATATGTTGGTTTTAGGGTGTTTTGTAGGAGGCCCTGCGGGTGTTAGACTTGTACTTCCTAGGGGCTTTCCAGCAGTTAAAATATGATATAATTTATTTAATTACGAAAAGTATATATTTAGTATGGTGTGTCTTGTGAATATGTATATGGTACGGGGATATGATTTACGAATTCAGTTTCATGATTTTATGAATTCCAGTATTATGATTATGTAATTCTCAGTATTACATATGAATTACAGTTACAGTTTATGCAGCCTCATGATTATTTCAGTACTTCAGAATCATAACAAATCAGATATATATATATATATATATAGAGAGAGAGAGAGAGAGAGAAATATATTATATGATATTAGACCCTATTGGACTTGCAGCTACAGAGCACAGTACCATTGCTACAGATATTATGTTACTTATTTAGTGCAACCACCTATTCAAATAATACGTGGTAAGGTCGACCACCTAGGCCCTTGAAGAGGTTTGGCTCTCCATCTAGATATGGGTTGAGGTGGGTAGGTCGACTGACGGAGTTCAGTGATTTATTCCTGGTTGGCCAGTCAGGGTAAATCCAGCCTACAGGCCGCACAACCCTGTCATGAGGGGGGCAAGTCATGACACACAGATAGCCACAGGGAATAGTTTCAGTTACGATTACATACATACGGATTTACAGTAACAGGGACTATACTTATGTACACTAGAAGTATTTGAATTATAACCATAATACTGTCATGTTAAGCAATAGGGAAAAGGGGTGGTGTATTCTATTATTTGTACTGTACTTTTATACTCAATTATTCATGTGTATATGAAAACATATTTCATGATATATGTATAGTAGCTCATTTGCCACACACTAGTAATAGTATATTTCTCCTTACTGAGCGTTGGCTCATCCCAGTGTTGATATATTTTTCAGGTGATCTAGGTAGGCGAGCAAATCGGGCTCGCAAATAGAGGGGCTTCAGTAGTGCCCTGCCAGAGAGTGGGTATGTTTTTGGGAGTGTTTTTTTGTACATCCCAGTATAGTTGAGGGAATTTTTGGGAAAACAAATATATGTGTATATTTTGGGGAAAAAACATGGTAGCACTCTGGTATTGATATTGTATGATATGGACATGTTTATTCAGTTTATGCTTTTCGCGGCTTAGGTTTATGATTGTGTTTTTCCCCAGTATGGTATCAGAGTATGTAAAATATTATAGTGTAGGAAAATATATATATATACCATTTAATTAAGTAGGTCGTTACAGATTAACTACCTCTGCGGTATGTGGATTATTTAAGAGCATTTCTATTTTGACACGTCTTATATTTTGATTAAAATATAAAAATAGTTTGACTATATTTTCACTAGCTCTTGATTATTACATTTTAATTTGCTCCATTTTTAAAGTTATTTACTAACTCGACAGTGCTCAAGTCGTGTGCTTTGATATATTTTTTAAAGTTATGTTTCTCAATTTACTAACCCGCAACGTCGCAAAATAGCAGGCCACATATCAAGCTCAATAGGTGAGCTCGTGCGTGGCACGCTATAGTCTGCGCATTTGCATCTGTCGGGGGCTAACGAAACATATTCCCCTCTAAGAACCGCATACGAATGCATGCACCAACCATCTCGTTATTAGGTGACATGACTCCTAACAAATGCTCGCGCATAGTACGCAGTGCGAATCGTCCCTGGCGGTCTGTAGGTCCCTATACTAGTCTGGCAGTACGACCAGTGACGGAGCTCCCATCAATTGGCAGCCCGAACCAAACCGTGATGTCCTAGAGTGTGACGATCACCTCCCCATGTGGTAGGCGGAACGTCTGCATCTCCGGTCTCCATCGCTCCACCAAAGTTGTTACAAGATGCCAATCCAACTGGATATGGGCAATCTGATATATATCGTAGAAGCCCGCATTGCATATCGATTGAACGACATGGTCGTCTGCCTCCAACCAGCGCTCGGTAAACTTCATGCCCACTTGGCACAACAGGGGGTCGACGTGACCATCCGCCCATGCTTGGTTGGACTGGTGATCATCGCCTATCGTCAACATGCTACAATCAGTCGGCCCTGGATCGATCCTACAAAAGGCACCAGTGAAATATAGTAAATACAAAATGAACATGATGTGTAGTGAAAGTCCTATAAGCTCGAGGACAAGGTCAATAAGTATGTAGCGACCCTAAATTTCTTAATATAAAATGTCACATAATAGATAAAATGGTCAAGCCGAACCCGTGGGTAATGGGGACACCTGTCAATCACAGCAAGAACCTAAGCAACAACAATCATAAAATTGAAACCATCCATTCATCAAGCATAATACCAGAGTTTACTACAACATCATAATACTGTATTTTTATACATCCTTATAAACATCAAAATAACTCTAGGGTCAAACACAAAATAATTCTGACCCTAGTACAAAAATCTTACCCTCCTTACGGGGTAATATCCCTAACTCAACGGCGGTCACGACCCGCCGGTCACTCAGGGTCTCCTAAAAAATTAATTAATGTTGGGGGTGAGACATATCTCAGTAAAGGAAAATAAACTAAATATAGATGTGTGGCAACACGAACATTTAATGCAATTATACATATACAGTACATTTCATATTTTTGTAAATGTTCATCATATCATACTGAATAATTACATGCTTTCATATTTTCTAGTAAGTTGTATCATACATAAAACATCTGTTATACTAATAATATTGAAAACATACCTAGGATGAATAGCCAGCTAATGGCATGTATTACCCCCCATGGCGGGTTGTGCAGCCCGAAGGTGGGACCCGATAATTGCTAGCCAACCACTGTCGAATCAAATATGTCTGTAAGCACGATGAGTCTGCCACACCCTGGTCTAGACTTCCAGGTGGACGTCCACACTCTAGTGAAAATCACATCAACTATTCATATCCCACCCTCTCGTGGGGTGGTTAGCACTAATCTAAACATAGATATCTAATCTATATAGTTACGGTACCGAGCTCCTAAACTGAACTAAACTAACATCCGGATTCTTATAACATATAGTACATGATTATATAGCATTTTTCATAATTACGACCTCGTGCCAAACATATCATAATTACGGCCTCGTGCCGAACACATCATAATTACGATCTCGCGCTGATATCATACATAAATACGTCATTCTAAAAATAATCATTTTATCATGCATTTATAAGAATCATAATGTACTGTATACCTTCATAACCTTTCAGATCATACAAGCATTTACATCATTATCATATCAAAATATTTCTCCACGTAAAATAATATTGATGCCACACATTTGTTGTATTAAAACTATGCATTGCATTTGAAAATCATGATTTCTAGCATCTCATACGTATATACTCGTTCCAACATAATAACAATATTTTTCCTAAAAGTGCATTAATTCCATAATATGCTAATATCATACATATTTTCAGGAAATCAATTTACTCATAAATAATAGTAATTTTTGTGAAAAGTAACTGCTTTATTTTATTCCCTTACCTAACAATTGAGAAAAGCCCCTATAAACTCTAATCTCACACCTGTGGGGTTTCCTGATCAATACCCTGAAACTGAAAACTTCCAGTATTAAATTTCAGTATTTCTACGTGTACATCATTTCTTATAACTGTCGTAAGACCAAATTTGGCTTAAAAAGCCTTACCTCAACTCAGGGATGATTTCCAACTTACTTTCACCAACGATCCACTCTGGTATATTTGGAGAGAACTTCCGCACGAGCGTCGTGGTGACTTCAGAATGTTGAACCGGCGTAAATCTGATCCAAAATTGATGAGAGAGAGAAAGAGAGAAAGAACTTAAGAGGAGAGAGAGAGGGCGAAGGTTGCTTAATAATGTAGTTAAAAATTTGAAATTTTCTATTTATAGAACTAGATTCGTCGACGAGCCACGTCATTCGTCTATGAATCCTTCAATAATTTCGTCGACGAAATTCAGTCCTCGTCAATGAAATTCAGTCGGCTCAAAACTCTCTCAGTATTTCTTCGTCGACAAATTTATTTAGGCCCTCATCGATGAATCCCCTGTATTCATCGACGAAGCCCTGATGATTCCTTTTTGGTTTTTCCTTCCAAAATGCAATGTCGTTGAAGAACGCAAAGCGTTCGTCGATGAAGTTGACTTCCTTCCTCTGTTACCATTTCCATTTCCCATCCTCTTATTATTTAAATCCCATTATTATTCTAGTTGTTACAGAGTAGGCCCAGCTACATCCCCAATTTGTGTCCTTTTTGGACACCTTGTGCAGTTATGTCCTTCTTGATGACATATGCTGCACGTGCATATTGTAAATTAACATCGTTCGTAATGTTCATCCACTCGTCTAACGTGTTGTTTGCAATGGCGAACAACAATCCTGGACCTTCTGCTGGAACTTCTTCGCAACCTCCGTGATCATTCGTTTGAAGAACAGGTCTTTCGTATGTCGGAAACTCAAATGACGATTCCAGACATTCATTGAAATACACAACAGGCATCCCACCCACCTCCGCACTTGTGTATGGTTCAATACCTTATTCCGTAGTCATATCATAATGATGTGTTCGTTGGATGTCTTCCTCCGCTTCAACCACATGCCCGACAGACATCCCCATTTGCCTATTTGTGGCAACACCCATGTGAGGAATGATTTTGACATATAGCTGCAATGTTAAATATGTCGGACCTACGCAGTGTGCATCAAATATAATGCACAAATCGTAATCATCAGTTACGAGAACAACCTCATAGAGGACTATATCATTGAACCCTCGCATAGGGTATCTTGCGGTCACCTGCAATGCATATTGATCTGGATCAATATGCAAATATTGGTATATCTTCGAATACAATTTATTTAATTTACACCTATGGCCAATTCGAATTGGTCGAACCGGTTTAGTACTATAACTAACACCTTTTACTCTAGTGATAATTCCCCCCCCCCCTCCCATATACAACAATACCGCCACCGAAACACTGCTTGAGCTTCTTGCCATTTAGAGATCGACGCAAAGGAAATAGTAAAGACCTACGACAAATAAAATTGTATATATAAACACATGATTATTAGTGACAAGTAAAACTACTTTGATTATTAGTTTGCATTAATAATAGTATTATTACCTAAATTAAATTATTTTCTAAATAATGTAATTCATCATTATTGTCTTTTAGTTAACAATATTTACTATTTTTCAAGTGTCGTGTACAATAACATTGCTCTTCTAAAGTGAATTTTGAAATATAATAACTAAGTAAAATAATTAAAATAATTTAATTTTTATTATAGTATTTTAAATTTTATTATTTTCACATGTACTAACTTTGACTAATGAAAGTTTCTTTTTATCCGAAAAATTAAATATTTTGAGTTTTTTTTAGTAGTTTTTATAAACGGTGTCATATTTAAAAAGTTCAGACAGTGATGGTAATAGGGAACCCATTAACGAACTTGATGCAAAATTTTTTAGTGACCTAACTAAAATATCATCTCAGTTCAAGAAACAAACTAACCTAACTCGTTTACAAATCAATACACAATTTCAATATATAATTAACAAGAAATAATTAATGGAATCCTTCACAAAGAACATAAAGAGAATGTTGGTAAGAGTGACTCCATATATGCTCCTCATTATTTCATTCAACATGTAAGCAGGAAAAAATATATATACATTTCAATGATGAAATATTATAGTAGTTATTCCTTACTTTTATTAAGAACTCATAAAAAAAATTAACATTTTTATTGTTGTAAAATTCGGGTATAGGACACACACACAGCGAAAGATGTAGAAACAAAAGAAACTCCAAGTCTCAATAACACTTAACCAATTTGAATGAGAGAACAACAACCAATAACATAAGAATGAAAGCAAATGACATTCAATATTCACTACAATGTGAAACACGACAATACACAAGCTTTACAACGATCTCTATGTACAAATATGTTTAGAAGCACATATATATAAGTCCCTCAGAGATTTTCCTCCAATAACCCAACCACCCCAACGTTCAAAATAGAAATTCAAATTTCTTCTCGCAGCCTAGGCGTTCTCGTCGACGAGAAGATGGGTTCGTTGACGAGAACAAGAAGGATACTCGTCAACGAGAACAAGACATTTGTTGACGTGCCCATTTTCTTGCTCTCAGTATCTCAATATTTCTAAACTTTTGGGCCTTTTGGGATCTCCTCGTTGATGAGGACAGGGCACTTGCGGACAAGTCCCTACTGTACAGAGGAGGTACGGGGGCGTAGCGTGGTGGTCAACAAGGAGTGCAGCCTAGGCAAGGGTGTATTCCCTAACTCCAGGTGACGCAAAGAACGCTAGTGATGTAGTCACAAGTATTATTTACATGCTTTCTCATAAAGCTGTTATATTATTCAATTCTGGGGCAACACATTCCTTTATCTCCCAGGAATTCGTTAAACTGTGCAGATTAGAATTTCAACAGATAGATTATGAACTGGTAAAGGCTACACCATCTGGGTCAGTAGTCTTATGTAGTAAAGTAATATGTGACTTTCTAGTAGAAAGTCAGGAGAGGGCACTACCAGTCAGTCTTATTATATTTGACATGCATGCCTTTGAAATCATCCTAGGGATGGACTGGTTATCTACAAATTATGCCAATATCAATTGTCACAGGAGAGAGGTGGTGTTTAGACCGCCAAGGGAGCAGGAATTCAAGCTTTTAGGGTCATGTGTGCATTCATCACCGCGGATCCATTTAGCTATGCAGGTTAAAATGCTACTCCTGGAGGGATGCCAAGGGTATCTGGCATTTGTGAAAGACACACCAGAAGAAGAACGTAAACTGGAGGAGATTCCTGTAGTGTGCGAGTTCCCAGACGTGTTTCCAAAGGAATTGTCGAGATTACCTCTAGATCATGAGGTAGAGTTTGTCATAGAATTGGTTCTAGGTACGACGCCGATATCAAAAGCTCCATATCGTATGACTCCAGCAGAATTGATAGAGTTGAAGGAGCAGTTTCAGGAGCTACTAGACAAAAAGTATATTTGACCGAGTGTTTTGCCCTAGGAAGCACCAATGTTATTTGTAAAGAAGAAGGACGGGTCGATGAGGATGTGCATCGACTACAGAGAGCTTAACAAGGTGACGATAAAGAATAGATACCCACTACTAAGGATTGATGATCTGTTTGACTAGCTATAGGATACACAAATTTTCTCTAAGTTCGATCTACGATCTAGGTATCACTAGTTGAAGGTGAAAGCGGAAGACGTTCTGAAGACAGTTTTTCGAAACCGGTATGGCCTTTACAAATTTATGGTTATGCCTTTTGGTTTGACAAATGCACCTGTGACATTTATGGATATGATGAATAGGGTCTTTCACAAATACTTAGACCAGTTTGTTGTGGTATTTATAGATGACATCCTAGTGTATTCCAAGAATGCTGCAGAACATGAAGTTCATTTGAGACTGGTACCGTAAATGCTCAGAGAGAAGAAGTTATACGCTAAACTGAAAAAATGCGAGTTCTAGCTGGAACAAATTGCGTTTCTAGGGCATGTAGTGTCCAAAGAAGGAGTATTCATGGATCCGAGTAAGATAGAAGCACTAGTGGACTGGGTGAGGCCAAACAATGTTCAGGAGGTCAAAAGTTTTTTGGGTCTTGCAGGTTACTACCGACGGTTCATAGAAGGGTTCTCCAGTTTATCAGGTCCATTGACATGACTCACGAGGAAGAATGTGAAATATGATTAGACTGATGAGTGCGAGCTGAGTTTCCAGGAGCTGAAACAACAGTTGGTTTCTGCTCTAATTCTGACCATTCCATATGAGGATGGTGGATTTGTTATCTTTAGTGATGCCTTTAAGAAAGGTCTCGGGTGTGTTCTAATGCAACAGGGAAGGGTGATTGCTTATGCTTCTCATCAACTCAAGAAGCATGAGAAGAACTACCCAACACATGATATGGAATTGGCAGCGGCAGTGTATGCATTGAAAATCTAGAGGCACTACCTGTACGGTGAAAGGTGTGAGATTTTTACTGATCATAAAAGTCTTAAGTACATTTTCACCCAAAAAAAGCTGAATATGAGGCAGCGTAGATGGCTTGTGTTGATAAAGGACTATGATTGTATCATTAGCTATCATTCAGGAAAAGAAAATATGGTAACTGATACTTTAAGTCAAAAGTCAGTTGATGCGTTAGTCGCAGCAGTGGGAGTTCAGCATCACCTTTGTATGGACCTAGAAAGGTTGGACTTAAAGGTTGTGGAAGGAAATTACCAGGCTCTTCTTGCTAGATTGGTGGTGCAACCGACCTTATAGGAAAGGATTAGAACAGCTCAGAAGGAGGACACAGAGCTGGTAGAAGTTGTGGAAGGGATACATAGTGGTTTAAAGTCGGATTTCAATATCTCTACTGATGGGATATTGAGATTCCACAGCAGGGTTTGTGTACCGAATGATGTCGAGATTAAAAGAGTCATTCGGGAGGAGGCACATCGTTTGCTTTACATTGTACATCCAAGAAGTATGAAGATATACCGAAGCTTGAGGGAATCTTTTTGGTGGTCGAACATGAAAAGAGAGATTGCCCATTTCGTAAAGCAATACCTGACATGTCAGCAGATCAAGGCAGAGCTCCAGAAGCCAGCAGCACCCCTTCAGCCACTTGACATTCCCAAGTGGAAATGGGAGCATATCTTGATGGATTTCGTATTAGGGTTACCCATGGCGATACATGGGGAGAATGCTATATGGGTTGTAGTAGATCGATTGAAAAAAACTGCACATTTCATTCCAATAAGAGTCAGCTATTCTCTTAATAGGCTGGCAGAGCTATATGTGCAGGAGATTGTACGACTCCATGGTATCCCAGTTTCTATTATTTCAGATCGAGACCCACATTTTACTTCTCAATTCTGTATGAGTCTACAAGATGCCTTGGGATCGTAACTTACTTTTAGTACATCGTTCCACCCGCAGACGTATGGACAGTCTGAGAGGACTATTCAGACATTAGAGGATATGTTGCGAGTATGTGTACTGGATTTTGGAGACAGATGGATACGATATCTACCGCTTATAGAATTTGCATATAATAACAGCTACCAGGCCAGTATTGAGATGACACCATATAAGGCATTGTATGGTCATCGGTGTCGGTCTCCGTTGTACTGGGATTAAGTAAGCGAGCAGCAGATACTAGGACCGGAATTGATTTAGCAGGCCTCTACAAAGGTTAAGCTAATTAGAGAGAGAATCAAGACAGCTCAAAGTTGGCAGGAGAGTTATGCAAATAGTTGCTGACAAGAGCTAGAGTTTGAAGTTGGAGATATGGTATTTCTGAAGATCGCTCCGATGAAAAAGGTGATGAGGTTTGGGAAGAAAGGAAAGCTAAGCCCTTGGTACATTGGACCATTTGAGATCCCGAAAAGGATAGGTCTGGTTGCTTATCGAGTGGCATTACCCCCAGCACTATCTAGAGTTCACGATGTGTTTCACGTGTCAGTGCTGAGGAAGTACGTAACCGATCCTTCGCATGTACTGAGTTAAAAACCTCTAGAGATCAGTGATGCATTAGCATATGAAGAGGTTTAGGTACAAATATTATATCCGAAGGTGCAGCAGTTACGGACTAAGGAGATACCGTTAGGGAAGGTATTATGGCGAAATTGCACAGTGGAGGAAGTTTCATGGGAATTAGAGTCAGGATACGCCAGAAGTACCCTTAGTTATTCAGAGATAATTAGAGTTAGACAGGTAAGTAGAATAGCATGGAAGTAAGAATTTATGTATGTATAGTGGAATAGGTGGTTCAGGTTATTTTAGATATGGTCTTTGGGAGAGTTTTGTATGTATATTGTAATCTTATGAAGCATCACGTTGTAGCCACGGTATTCCTCCGTCATATATGAGGTTATGTAATAAATTTGAGTCGAAGCCGCTATGTGGGTACTTGCTAACTCTTTTGTAGAACTGAGTCATAAGGTGAGGTTATGATTAGAAATAGTTTACAAATTTCAAAAGTGAAATTTTTGTATGGAGGGGAGATTATAGAGACCTGAAAACGTAAAATAAGAAAAGGATAAAAAGGAAATTTTTGCAGGCTTTGTTGATGAAGTCTAGGTTCTCGTCGACGAAGGCCCTTTGGTGCTTCATTGCCGAAATTTAGAGCCTCCTCGACAAAGAGATCCCGACCGACAGGAAAAATATCAGACTAGGGTTCGTCGACGAAGGGCCTTCTGTGGCTCATTGATGAAGGCACCAATTTGTCGACAAATTTGACCGGGTCAATGAGTCTATAAATATTATTTTTAGTTGCTTATTGGTTAATAAATTACAAAGGTCTCTCTCTCTCTCTAGAATCGGCGAGTTCTCTCCCTTTCTCTCTCTTCGATCCTTCGCTGTTCGTCACCTGAATCCATGATCCGACGTTATTACGTGGATCAAGGGGGAAAACCTCTACGATTATAGTGGATCGGGTCTTCGTTTTAAGGATTTTCGAGTTTAATCCTAAAATCTAGGTTAGGTTCTAAGTTCATTTTTGGTTAAGTAGATCTGTAGTAAGTAGGATTGTAATACTTCTTTGATTTTTAGGTTTTGGAACTCGGTTCGTTGTTTTGGAATCGTATAGTCTGTGTTTCTATGTTCGGGGAAAGGTAAGGGGATTTTTTTTACATCAGTTATTTTAGAAAATAAGTTAATTTGTTTTATTGTAAATTGTATATATGGTATTGGGACCGCAATTTGTTACTATGAGAGCTTAAAAAGCTCAATGTTATATGAAAGCCTTAAAAAGCTTAAGCGCGGTACCGTTGCTATAATTCGGATATAGTGCAACCACACATCTGATTTTCAGTGTGGGTATCGAGATAGCCGGCTGGGTAGGTGTGGCCACTGGTGGATTATTGGATTAGGTGGATTCAGTTGGACTATAAAAACCATAATGACTGACAGTGCTTGCGCAGGGTAGGGCTTGTTTAGGGATTTATGATCGCACAACCCGCGCCAAGGGGTAGTGTTGGCATTAGTTATGAAGTTCCAAAACTAGACGATGGTCTAAATATGCATATACATGATTTAAAAACTAAAATGGGCAAAGTCACAGTTTAGAGTACCGGGCGGTGGGATTGTATAGTGTATGAGCATGTATCGTACCCTAACCTCGGGACCTCTCGCTCGTTATGATGCTAAACTATCTATTGTAGGAATTATATCTATATATCTCCTATATTACAGTATTGAGAATGCTTTAAGTATATAACTGCTTTCTACTGGTTTAAACACATGTTGTCACACACTGATGTAATATCTTCCACCTTATTGAGAAGTTTCTCATCCCAATATACAACCTTTGTTTCTGGTTTTGTAGGATGTCGGTCCTAGTTGCTAGAGGAACTTGGAGCATAGTATTGTGTGTAGTTTATGTAAGTGTTTTGTATATGTAATAGATTTAGTTCGGAATGTCTTTTTGGGGATTGTAAGAACAGGTTATGTTTTAAGCATGATCGTATGTATATGAGGGTACAGTTAGAAACTCTGGTATGTCTTTTAGATTCCATATGAATGTTTATGTTTTCCACTGTGCATGAGATTACAGATTAATATGAAACACTCGTATGTCCCTATTCAGGGCAGATTGTATATGTATATTTATCAGAGACAGGTGTATTATATAGGTGTAGTAGCACTCCGGGGCCGTATAAAGGGCCGGGGTGTTACATCAAGGTTATTATAGCATTTTTGGGTTATAGAAAAGAGAAAGGGTATAATTTTGATGATATTTTTGGGATTTAAATATTTTATGATTGATGTTTTATGTTTTAAGTGTTGACTCTATGAGTTTGATCTCGTTTTGATTATAACAAAACCAATGTTTCTCACCTGTGTACTGGCTTGCTTGGTAGAAACTCAAGCAATCCATACATACTATGAAAATCAAACTTCATTTATGGCGTTTGAAGAATCGAAAAAATGAAGACCTATTTTCTATTGTATTTGCATGCAATTTTATATTGCCCTGTAATAATTTATATTGGTCTGTAATAATCTCTGCACGTCATGCATATAGGTAATTGTAAGCTCAACAAGACTGTAGTTTGACCATAGGGAGCCAAAAGACCTTAGGGCACGCTAGATTTTTGGAACTATCTCAAAACGGCCTTAGAAAAGACCTTAGGTCCCTACACATATGCACAAGCAGTCCCCATAATAACTTGCTCAAATAGGGGATCAACTTGAAATGAAATTGAACAAAATCGGCAAATTTGTGAGAGGTCGGGCAACCGAACCCCAAGTTTTCAAATCATGTCGGGCGTCCGAACCGTTGGGATGTCCACGGTTTGACCAGACTTCGGGCTACCGAACCTAAAATGACTCTATCACCCTCAAGCGACCGAACTCTTAGAAAGTCACTTTTCAACAACTCAGGCTGTCAAACTTTTCAGTTTAAAGCAGGTCTCAGGCAACCGAATCCCTCAGTTCGGTTAACTGAACATATTCTTGGGTACCCGAACCACACACTAAATCTTTCTAACTTTTGTTCAGCAAACCAAGTTTCAACTCGAGCACCCGAACCATTTAAAAGGGCCTTTTGTGCCGAGTCTATTTGGGCGACTGAACTAAAGTTCAGCCACCCGAATCTTCTCGGGTTACTTAATTATTTACTAAGGTTAAAAGGGTTAAACAGAGTTAATTTTTCTAATGTGTTTTAAAACATTCCTTATAATGCCTTACATGTCTTAAACGGTCATAATTTGGGCTTGGTCTATATATATATGAGCTCATTTGTGAGGATTAGATAGAAATTAGCAAAAATCATTAGCAAAAATCCTCCTTATTTCCAAAAGTTCATATTACCCATTTTACTTTAAAACACTCTCAAATCTTTATTCCCTTGATATATCTTAGCTTTGTGGGAGTTCTATATTGGGTTATTGACTATTATAGATTGCTCATACTCCCATTTTCCTTGCTTGATTGTTTGGTATTATTTTAGGGAGTTTAGCAAAGTTTATTCCACATATTTGAATATAGTAAATCTTGTGTTAGGATAAACTCAAAAGCTTGTGGATCTTTGCAATGTCAATTTAAGATTCCTATAACTTGATTTTGTTGTGCAAAATATTTTTTACAAGCTACAATATTTTCAAACTACTCTTGCGCTCATTTCATTGAAGGCAATCTTTTGAGATAGTTTGATTATCTGATTAACATCTTTGAAACCATGATTTATTATTGAGATTTGAGATTTACTATTTTAAAAAAATAGTTTGATTAGAACACTCTTGAGCGTATTAGTGATAATACTTTGTTGAGTGTTGCTTGCACAAAATCAACTCACTGAGTTTACATTTACCTGTACTATTGACGTGCTTGTGGTTGATTACATTTGATACATATTGACTTGACTGAGAAGCATAATCATTGTACCATGTTATATTGAGAAATCTATTGTATTCAAGGCATGGTTTGAGGGGGCGGTAATCCAGTTCGGTAAGGATTGGTTGTGAAGGTTGAGGTCAACCCTGTGTTAATTGACCTGGTTGTAAAGGTTGAGGTCAGCCTTGTTGTGATGCCCCGATTTTTCTGTACAATTTTTTTTTTCAAACAATAATAAATAAATATTCATTCATAAATCGGCCGTGTCATCAATCCTACTATCATTCGTACGACCCGACCTGTAGTGACCCGAATAATAATAATATTTTAATTATAAGAGGGAGAGAAAATAGATACAGAAACAGAAGGAGGCCATAGACTTCGTCGACGAAGGTCTTCAGAATTTCGTTGACGAACACAGGGTTTCGTTGACGAGAAAATACCGATAGGAGTTCTGAGGCAGCCTAAATTTCGTCGACGAATACAGGGTTTCGTCGACGAAATTTGTGAAGGACTCGTCGACGAAATCCCCTGGTTTATATATATATGGAATCCGGGATTTTATCTCATTTCCAACGCCTCTCTCTCTCTCTCCTCTCTCTCTCCTACGACTCTCTCTCCCTTCTCTCTTTGTTTTCGGCCCCACAAGTCGCCGGATCGACGATCCGAAGCTACCACGACGCTCTAGGTGGAATTCTCTACAAGTTTGCCGGAGCGGATTGTCGAGAAAATAAAGTTGGATTTCATCCCAAATTCAGGGTAAGGTCTTTTATTGAATTTTTGACTTTCTGACAGTTATAGGAAATGTTGTAGACTAAGAAATACTGATATTTTGTTCTGGGACATAGTGCTTTCAGGATGTTGAGTTAGGAATCCTGCGTGTATAGAGCCAGATTTTTATAGGGGCTTTTTAAAATTGAGGTAAGAGAAATATGCTATGTTAGGAATTTTTATAAAGTTATTAGAGAATTTATAAACATATATTCATATCAGTTTATTATATAGTTTATACAGAATATGAGTTAAATGCTTGTGTGGTCTAAGTAGATTTTCATGAAATAAAGAATTTATATAGTCTTGTGATGTATCATACTATACTGAATACACAGTTATTGAAAGTACATACAATTACATAGTTTTCCAGTTTAATGGGTTTAAACAGATATTTAAGTATAGATTTATATTCTAGAAAAGGTACAGCTTATACAGCTTTTATAAGAATAGTTCTTGAAAACATCTATCACATATTAATGATACAATATATTCAGATCGGTATTATACAACGCTTTATACAGAATTTATTATACCATGGTTCCTATTACGTAATATATACAGACAAAAGATGACAAAGGTAGCATTCAAGATTGCTACAGTGCAGTATACAGTTTTACAATCTATATATATATATATATATATATATAATATCTATTATATCTAGCACATAAAGATAGCGAGTACGGTAATTTTGGAAACAGATGAAAACAGTAAAAGAGTAAATGTATATTTAGAATCAGACCCTAAGGAAAGATACATAGACAGATAAGTTTACAAAGCACGGTACCGTTGCTAGATTACAGATAGAGTGCACCATATATCTCATTATAGTATGTGGGTTACCGTCAGTGTACTCGGAGAGCATGCAGCTCACTAGTACACTGGGTGAGGGGGCTGGTTTGACGAGGGTAGTAGCCAGCCCGACATTAAAGAGGATTGCAAGTTTGGCCGGTGTGAGGTAGTGTAGAGTATGATGACTTATCTAGAGGGCAGCCAGATGAGTCCTGCACAGGGCTACATACCCTGGCATGAGAGAGTTCAATCAGACGTACAGTGTAGTAACCCGAAAAAAAAAATAAAAATAATAATTAATTAATAATAAAATAATAAACATAAAATTAATTAATTAAATTAATAAATAAAATAAACAGTATGATAAGGACAAATATATATATACTATATATATAATCTATATATATACTTGGTGGGTGTGTGTGTATATAATATAATATATATCTATAAAAAGGTTGAAAGCTTCTTACTTGACTTAGGTTTATATATATATTTTTTTATATTTATTAAATTAGCAAGCTTCTTTAAGAAGCTGGAAGGAAATCCAATTTTGGATTGGTGGCCGGTCTCTCTTCTCTCCCAATTCTCTCTCTCTCTCTCTCTCTCTCTATACAACTCTTCTCTCTCTCTTCGATTCGCGGTTAGTTTTAGGCCGGATCGACAAATCGAAACCCCACGACGCTCCTGGCGAAATTCTCTACAAGTTTACCGAACGGGATCGTCAGGAAAACGAATTGGATTTCATCCCAATCCCAAGGTAAGGCTTTATATTCAATATTTGGATTTGACAGTTTGAAGAAAGTGATATACGCGTAAAAATACTGAACTTTAATACCTGGAAAATTTCAGTTATAGGGGGGGTGTTGATTGGGAAACGTGGGAAATGCATCCCTAAGTTGAGGTAAGACTTTAAAGCGAATTTGACTAGTGGTAGTTATAGAAAATGGTTACGTACGAAATACTGAAACTTTAATTCTGCGAGTTTCATTTTCAGGGAGTGAGTTGAGAAACCTTGGGGTACGGGGGAGATTTTCTGTAGGGCTTTTCAGGAATCAGGTAGGGGAAAACTAAGCTAGTTTTGTTAAGAAAATTCATGTAGTACAGAATGTAGCATCTGGTTTTAGGAAAAATAAAATATATGGTATATATATGATTTATATTTAGAAAATACTTGTATCAAGCACAATTAAAGTTTAAATGTGAATGTTGAATACAGTAAAATTTGTTAGTGGCTGTATGAGTATAAAAAGGTTTTGTAGGTTTTTTTTTGGAATGGGGATGAATAGGATTCTATGATGGAAAAAAACCGGACGTACGGGCTGAGATATGTTTATATGTTATGTGATTTGCCGGCATATGGGCCGTGCTATGTGGATGAGATTTCCAGCGTATGGCTGTGCTATGTGATTGCCAGCATAGGGCCGCTGCTATGTGATTGCTGGCGTATGGGCAGTGCTATGTGGATTGCCACCGTACGGGCTGTGCAGTGTGATTGCCGGCGTACGGGCCGTCATATGTTAAAAGTGTAATTTTTTTATTTTTTTTTTACTCTCCATGAACCAGCCGCTCTACACTTTCACGTTTGAGCCTCTTTCTGGTTTTTTCAAGCACTCAGCCCTCGCGGGGGCGGTAGGGGGGGTTGGTTTGTGGTGGATTACCACACCCTTTGACTCATTTGTTTGGTGAGGTTTTGTGTTGTTTGAGAAAGTTTACCTGCTTACCCATGTCAAATTTGTGTGGTTGGAGTTTTGCGAGATAAGTTAAATATTTTAATTTTTATAAACGGAGTATGGGCGATGATTTTAGATACAACGTATATATGTGAAATGAATGATTGAGCGAAAATAAGATATGACGATATTTCGTATCCACGATTAGTATATGTATATGATATCAGAACTTGGTTGGCTGGTCTGAGGCTAGCACTTGCACACGGTACCGTTGGTATGTGTCCATGGTTTCGGAATCATGATATCTGTGTTAACGCGCCTGTACGGAGTGGTGTGGATTGGATGGTCGAGTGTGAGTTATTTTCAAGAAGTGTGCTGTTACCCCCTGGTGTACGGACCAGTCTGGGTAGGGACCCATCGGACCGACAGACTACTGTGATTGCCAGTGGTCGGCCAATATTGTCAAGTCCCGCCTTCGGGCCACACAACCCCAGATCATGTGGGGGTTAATACATGACAGCAGCAAGCTAACCTACCAGGATTGTTTAGGTTATTATTAGTGTATGAGATGAGATATGTTTATGAAAAATGCCAGTATATTCTGCTATGTGTTATATGGCATCTGTTTTTCCCAGATTGATAAAAAGTATTGAATAGTATGTATGGTATATGTAGAACACAGAATATCATGTGCCACACACTTAAATGGTATTAGTTTATTTCCCTTACTGAGAGGTGTCTCACCCCTAAAGTTTATACATTTTTCAGGAGCCCCTGATAGGAGAGCGGGACAAAGCACCGCATGATTCTAGATCAGTTGGTTGGGCGCCTCTGGAAGGGTAAGTTTTGGTAGGGACAGTTAGGTTTTTGTGGGGATTGTCCCTAGATTTCATTTTTGGGATGTATATACTGTGAGATAGTAATTGTAGTGACTCTGGTATGTGTTATGCACATTGTGATGAGATGTATATAATTTTGTACTTTCTGCTGCGTAGGCTTCTGCTGTATGTTTTGTTATATCCCTGGTGCCCACGGGTCCAGGTGGATTGTGACCTGCTGAGCTGGAATGTATGATATGATGATAATTTATTTATATATAAAAAAAATAATATGCGAAAAAGGAGCGGGTCGTTACATACAGAGTCCCAGGGATAAAAGCATAGTTATATATATATGTTTACAGTTTTACAGTATATGATGAGTATAGTATGATATTACCAGTATGAAAAGTAGAAAAACAAACGATACAATATGTTTTAAATTGTGAAAGAAAGCTATGTTTTACAGATGATTTATTACGTTGCAGTTCAGTTATTATTTTTAAAAATATCCTTAACTTAGTTGCCACACACTAGTGATAGCATATTTCCACTTATTGAGCGTCGACTCACCCCATTATTTTACCATTTTTTAGGTGAGCCAACCAGGCGAGCAGATTAGGCTCGCGGATAGATAGTAGTTAGATCACCCTGGTTATAGGGTGAGTTTTTGTCAGAGCTGTATATCTTTTCTTTTTAGTAGATGACACTGGAGGGATATTTTTGTATGGTCTGTATATTATGGATTTTGATATTGTACAGTTTATGTATAAATGGTTTTATGATTTGTATTTCCGCTGCGTAGGAATGTTTATTGTATATATATATTTTTTAAAAAAAAATGATGAAAAATGACAAGAATTTTGAGGTCGTTACAATTTGGTATCAGAGCCTAGGTTGCTAGGTTCTGTAGACTCTAAAGTGCAGCGGAAAGCAATACCAGAATATAGGAAAGAGATTTAAGGTTTTGACCTATGATCTGGATACGGGATTCGTGATTGTTTCTGTGTTTTTCGTGGGGTGACAATTCCAGGAAAATCATTGTAAACTGTCGACGAGTCATGTGTTTAGGTTGCAGGAGTGGATTTCGGGGCTAGAAGAAGGAGGTAGAGTTAATAGAGGTTTTGGAGTTTTAGGTGAATAAGTTGAGTCTATAGGAAGATAGAAATTTGAAATGGTGTTCTATGTGTTTACAGGATGGACCCAGGGGACAATAGTGCTCACGCCAGTGGGAATAATAGAGCGGGTCCTTCTGGCGCAGTTGGTGGAGATTCAGATGCTGTGCTACGCAGTGTAGCTTAGCAAGTTATGGCTGAGATAGCGCGGAGCTCTAGAGAGCAAGGAGGTCCTTCCTCAACTCAGGGATGTACCAAGAGAAATTCATGATGATGAATCCGTCGTATTTTTCTGGAGCGACTGACCCTGCAATTGCTGAGAATTGGATGCAGGAAATGGAGAAGATCGTGATAGTACTTCACTGCACTGACGAGCAGAGAGTTATGTACGCTACATATAGATAGGCAGGGGAGGCTGAGAGATGGTGGACAGCCACCAGGTTGTTGGAGGAGCAGAGAGCTATATCAGTGCAGATGACCTGGGCCCGATTCAGGGACATGTTCTTTAATAGATATTATCCTGCTTCGGTCAGAGAGGCTCGAGTACAGGAGTTTCTGAGATTGTCTCAGGGGTCGTTGACTGTCCCACAGTATGCGGCGAGATTTATTGAGCTCTCTCGCTTATGCCCTTATATTGTCCCAGATGAAGCAAAGAAGGCTAGAATGTTTAAAAGAAATTTGAGGCGGGACATTTACAGGCAGGTGGCGGTACTGAGGATCTAGGATTTCTCAGAGTTGGTTAATAGGGCCACTATCGCGGAGGAGAGTCTATCTGGAGAGACGGAGGCATAGAGTCAGAAGAAAAGGGCTGCGCCCTCGAGTTATCAGGCAGGCCCCAACCGAGGCCCTTGGAGAGGAGGTAGATCTGGTGGAGGCCAGAGCCAAATGGTAGAGCACAGGGGATTCTAGAGCAGTCAGCCTCCCGCCACTTGTGCCAGGTGTGGTCGAAGACACCTGGGTGAATGTCGATTTGGGGAGAATGTTTGCTATCGCTATGGGAGACCCGGTCACATGGCACGAGCATGTCAGATGTCGTCGAGTTATACACAGGCTCCCAGACCATTTCTGGGTGGATATCAAGCGCCTCGCGGTGGTCAGCAAAGGAACACTGCGCTGCCGAGGGTTTATGCGTTGACACCAGGAGACGCTGAGACGGCTGGGGACGTTGTCATAGGTACTCTTACTGCTTTACCATATAGAATGATTGTTTTGTTTGATACAGGTGTCACGCACTCTTTTATATCGGCGGGGTATGTGAAAATTACTGGAATAGAGACACAACCATTAGATATAGAATTGTCAGTGGGCACGCTGATGGGATCTATGATTAGATGCAGGAGGGTACTTCGGAATTTTCCAGTAAGCATTCAGGAGAGAGTGCTGTTAGCCGATCTTGTGGTCCTGGAAATCCAGGGGTTTGATGTAATATTGGGCATGGATTGGTTAGCCATTTATCATGCTAGCATAGATTGCCAACAGAAAGAAGTAATTTTCAGACCCCCGGGTGAACTAGAATTTAGATTTACGGGTTCATGTGTGCGTGCTTCGCCATAGCTGGTGTCCGCTATCCAGGCGAGGAGACTGTTACAGAAGGGTTGCCAGGGGTATGTTGCGTACATAAAATAATTGCCAAAATAAGAATTGAGACAAACTGACATACCGGTAGTGAGGGAATTCCCAGATGTATTTCCAGAAGAATTGCTTGGTTTGCCGCCAGACCGTGAGATTGAGTTTACTATAGATTTGTTGCCAGGGTCCGCACCAGTATCTAAGGCACCATACCGTATGACCCCAGTCGAGTTAAAAGAATTGAAAGATCAGTTACAGAAATTACTAGATAAAGGTTTTATCAGGCCCAGTGTGTCGCCCTGGGGAGCGCTAGTTTTGTTTGTGAAAAAGAAAGATGGAACCATGAGATTGTGTATCGATTATAGGGAGATAAATAAATTGACAGTCAAGAATAAATAACCTCTCCCTAGGATCGATGATTTATTTGATGAGCTCCAGGAGACCTAGGTTTATTCTAAGATTGATCTGCGGTCAGGCTACCATCAGGTGAAAGTCAAGACAGAGGACATTACAAAGATTGCTTTTCGTACCCGATATGGGCATTACGAGTTCTTAGTGATGCCATTTGGTTTTACTAATGTACCAGCGGTTTTTATGGATTTGATGAATCGAGTATTCCACCAATATTTAGACCAGTTTGTGGTTGTGTTCATTGACGATATACTGGTCTACTCGAGGAGTTCTGAGGAGCACGATCATCATTTGAGGTTGGTGTTGCAGGTATTGAGAGAAAGGAAATTATATGCAAAGTTCAAGAAATGTGAGTTCTGGTTAAGGCAGGTTACTTTTCTTGACCATGTGATCTCGAAAGCAGGAGTATCAGTTGATCCGAGCAAGATAGAGGCAGTGGTAAATTGGGGGAGGCCGGGAAATGTTCAAGAAGTCAGGAGTTTTCTGGGGTTGGCAGGTTATTACCGACGCTTTGTAAAGGGTTTTTCCAGGCTATCAGGTCCATTGACATGACTTACGAGAAAAAATGTGAAATTTGAATGGACTCACCTTACTCAGTAAGCTCTCAAGCGGAGAGTTTCACTTCGCCTTAATTATTTATATCATTAACTTACGCAGTTCATTTCTCATATTTAACATTATTTATTTCTCATTTTCCATTCTTTCTTTCATTTCTCATTTTAACCAATTTGATCATTCTTTCACTTTCCATTTTCATTTTACTTTCCGGCTCATTGGTATCCTTAGTATCAAATACCAACATCGCGTCTGTAACTCTTGGCCACCCTAAGGCTCTTTCTATCCACGTCATGCTTCCCCTCATGGTCAAAGTTGTGCGGCTCGAAGGATGGATCTAACCGCGGTTGGCCGACCCGGTTAGATCAAAGTATCATATCACATATCGCGTCTATAGTACGATTGACCGGCCTATAACCCTGATCCAGACTTAGGGGGCCCAACAACCCTACAAAATGGCTCAGTCGATTGTCACGCCACACGCTCCAAGAGTCCGTGTGGTTGCACTAACACCACTAACAACGGTACCGTACTCAATATCATAACCATCCATCAAGGTTCACTACCACATACCCGCAATCATTATGCGGTATTGGCATTTCATCAATCATATTTTAGTATATCACAATTCAGTTCAACAAAAATATTCTCATCATTTTCTGTGCACATTTCATCATATCGCAATAACATATATCATATTTCACATATTTTTTCCTTTTTTTTCCAAAATACTCATATTAATAATTTGTACAAACTCATTTCTCATGCAAATAATTTCCATCCACAAATAAATACCACATTTCATTATTTTCCAATATCAGAAATTCACAAAATCTCATCTTTCAAGCAAAACATTTCTACTCACATATAAATACCATATTTTATTATTTTGCACTAATCACATTAATAATTCCCATTTCAATATTTTTTCAGAAATTACTCATCGTTATATTTCATACTCCAAAATATCACAATTTAAAATTACTCAAATGTCACACAATTTATTTGATATTTATGTCATAATAATTTTCAGACAAATATCATATGCTCATTTTCACATATTAACTCAAATAATATTTCTAAAAACACTGTTATAATTTATTTCCCTTACCTATCTTACTGAGAGACTCGTTAACACTCAGATTTTACACCCTTGGCACCCGAAACTCAAATCCTAAAATTCACATTTTTCCTAAATTAATTAACTCCTTTCCACCCAAATAATACTCAACTAACCTTCCCTAAGCTCCATATACCCCAAATTATCATTTAAACTATTATTTAATACCCTTACTTAATTTTCTGAATTTTGCCCGCGGGTCACAAAATTACACCCGTGGCGCTTACCCGGGTCCTAAATTTCAGAAATCCTACTTTAACTCGAGATGTTCAATATTTTAGTATTTCTAAATTAATACTAATTAATTAAAAATAAACCCCTTAATAACCCTCGTACCCCAAATTTGGGGTTTCGCCCATGACAACCCTACGAGAATTTTGTCCGATTAGACTTGTAGAGAATCATCCCTAGATTCTCGTGGTGGTGTTCGTTCATCAATTAGGCTTATAATTTGTAAGAAATTAAATAAAAATGGGAAATTGGCTTATCCTAGTAGATACGTCTACGCCGGTCCTACCACCGATCCGCTCCGATAGAAATGACGGCAACAGAGAATGGAGTCCAGCGGTATCTTCCGATTTTCGATCGGGCGAAAATCCGCCACGAAATTGAGGAGAGAGAGAGAGAGAGAATGAGAGGAGAGAGGGAGAGAAAGTTCAGAGGCTGCGCAGAGATGAAGAAATCCTCTGGATTTGTTTTTTGTTTTTTTGCCTTTTGAAACCTCCTTAAGCTTCTGCTTCAGGAGGGATAAGTATAAGATATGTAATAATAATAATAATAATAATAATAATAATAATAATAATAATAATAATAATAATAATAATAATATATTTAATTAATATTAATAATAATATATTTTATTAATAAAAATAAAAATAAATTTAATTATTTTTTTCTTTTTATAAATTTGATTAATTAATTAATTATTTTTTATTTTTATTTTTTGGAATCACTCCACTAATCTTCTATATCCCTTTTTTTTGGGGGGTTATTACACTTGTGCTAATTGACCTGGTTATTTAGGTGCTGCTCCACCCATTAAGTGAGCTTATAGCGGTAATCCTTGTACTTGTTAGTCAAGGCGGGGACGTAGGCAGTTTGCTGAAGCTCGCTAACATTTCTACTGTCGTCTCATTTATTGCTTGATTGTGCATGCTTGATTAAATTTTATTGTTGTTTAAATTTTGCCGTATATTTACATTGATTTATTTTATATTGACTAGATTGACTTTAGGCTTGTGTAATACTGATGTTAGTGGATTGACCTAAAAGATAAAATTTTTTAAATACCAATTCACTGCCCTCTTGGGATTGCACCAAAACTAACAATAAGTCGTCTGGGTTGTGAATACTGGAAGTTATTGGTTATGTTTTTGAAGATATGTATATATGGATTCAGATGGTTGAATGGATTATTATAGAATGTAGATGGAAGTAGAAAACTTTGATATTATATTGTTGGAAGATTATATCTATAATTTTCGCTGCATAAATGATATTAGAATGTTGGTTAGTAGATAAATGAATATATTAGTAGCACTCTGGACCCACTTAGAGGGTCGGGGTGTTACAGATGGTATCAAAGTAATGTCTAACCGGAAGTGTGATAAGATTCACATTGTCTAGTTATGGAAATGTCAGAGCATTAGGTTTGGAGATTCTACAAATCTAGGTTAGTTGGGTGTTGATAAATATATGATTTTGTTTTGTAGTTTAAAGGTGGAAATATGTCGACGATTTTCTGTGATTTTTCGGAAGCAGTCGACGGCCTCAGAAAAGCCACTGTAAACCTTAGATGATTTTGTTTCTGAGCTGTGAGATTAACCCTTATATGGAGAACTTGGATGTATATTGAATTTAAATTTAATGATTGTGTTGTTAAAGTTATGATATGGGATTCTGAACTCTTTCCTGTCCTATTTTAGGATGGATCATAGGGAAAAGGACGTAGAGGCCAAAGGAAGGGATGATTCAGAGACTTCGAGTGAAGAGGATATTGATACGTCTGTGATGTTGAGGGGTATAGCCTGACAGGTTAGGGTAGAAATGAGAAAGGATTCTAGAGAGCAAAACTGCCCAACTGCAGATAAGGGCTGTAACAACCTGAATAAAAATAGAATTTGAATAATTAAGAGGGAGAGAAATGGATTCTATGCGTTCGTCGACGACATTGCGTTTGGGGGATAAAAATAATTTTAGGAAATTGCTAGTACTTGTTGATGAACACAGGGGTTCGTTGACGAGTGCAGAAGAAAATTCGTTGAGGAATTTAATGAAGAACTCGTCGTCGAGGTGACATGTCTCGTCAACGAATCTGGTCCTATAAATAGCCTAAAATTTGATTTTTAACTTCATTTTTAAGCAATCTTCACCCTCTCTCTCTCCTCTTCGGCTCCCTCTCTCTCTCTCTCTCTCACATCATTTTTGGGCCAGATTTACGTTGGATCGACAATCCGAAGTCACCACAACGCTCATAAGGAAGTTCTCTCCAAATCTGCCAGAGCGGATCGTTGATGAAAGCGAGTTGGAATCATCCCTGAATTGAGGTAAGGCTTTTTAGGTCGAATTTGGTCTTGCGATAGTTATAGGAAATGATGTATGCATGAAAATACTGAAGTTTAATACTGGAAGTTTTAAGTTTCACGGTATTGATCAGGAAATCTTTCGGGGGTCAGACTAGGATATTTTAAGGGCTTTCTTAGTAGCCAGGTAAGTGAATAAATTAAAGCAGTCATTTTCCATACAAATTATTATTAATTATAAGAAAATCTATTTTCAGAAAAGCATATGTTAAATCTGTTTATTACGAATGAAATGTACGATTGAGAAAATACTGCTATGATAATTAAAATGTATGTGTATGTATAAGATGCCAGAAAATCACGATTTTAGAATATGAAGTATGACTTTTAACAGCACATGTGTGGCATGAATATTATTTTATGTGAAATGTATTATGATATGAAAGATTTTACAAGTAAAACATGTTTTCAGGTATTATGAAAAGATGGGTTATGTTGTGATGATTTTGATGAATATATGATAAATGATTTCTTTTCAGAATGTATATACCTGAAATGATTCTGGCGTGAGGCCATGTATTTATGTTATCGGCACGAGGCCGTATTTATGATATCAGCACGAGGCTGTAATTTCGGCGCGAGGCCGTATTTATGAAAATGATCGGCACAAGGCTGCTATTATATCATGTATTATATGTTATCAGAACCCGGATGTTAGTTTAGTTCAGTTCAGGGGCTCGGTACCGTTGCTTATAGATCAGATATTTATGATCAGATTAGTGCTAACCACTCCACGAGGGGGTGGGAGATGGATAGTCGATGTGGCTTTCAGTAGAGTGTGGATGTCCACCTGGTAGTCCGGACCAGGGTGTGGCAGGCCCATCGTACTTACAGACATATTTGACTCGGCAGTGGTTAGCCAGAAATTGTCGGGTCCCGCCTTTGGGCTGCACAACCCATCATGGAGGGTAATACATGACACCAGCTAGCTATTTATCCTGGGTGTATTTTTAGTATTAAAGTTATAACAGATGTTTTATGTATGATATGATTTATTAACAAATATGAAATTATATGACTATCTAGTAGGATATGATGAATGTTTACAGAGTTATGAAATGTATTGTATACGTATAAGTGCCTTAAATATTCATGTTACCACACAGCTGTATTTAGTTTATTTTCCCTTACTGAGAAGTGTCTCACTCCCGAATATTAAATGATTTTTAGGAAACCCAGAGGGACCGGCGGGTTAGGGCCGCCGTTAGGTGGGTTTAGCTTCCCTACTAAAAGGGTAAGCATTGAGTTAGGATCATGAGATTTTTGTCCTACGATCCTAGTGTTATTTTGACTTTTTTTTTTTTTGAAAAATTGTAAATAAATACAGTATTTTGGGAATGTAAATAACTCTGGTATTATGTTTCATGGTTGAATGATTGAGATTTTATTTTACTGCTGCTGAGGTTTCCGCTGTGATTGACAGATGTCCTCGTTACCCACGGGTTCGGGTCGACTTATCCATTTATTATGTTACATTTCATGTTAAGTTAATTAGGGTCGCTACATTTGGTATTAGAGCCTAGGATACTAGGTTCTATAGACTCAAGAATGTAGCAGTAATAATACCAGAGTATAGGATAAGGGGATTTGAGGTTTAGTTGTGTAGTCTAGATGCATGACTTCCATGGTGGTTTGTATGATTTTCCTGGGGTGACAATTTCAGGAAAGTCATTGTAAACTATCGTTGGGTTGGGTATCTAGGTTGCAGGATTGAACCTTGAATTAAGATCAGAAGTGACGAGTTAATTAGGAGAAAATATTATATGAGTTGAGTGATATGTATAGAAAAACGAGGTTTTGAGTTAAGTTACTTGTTTTTCAGGATGACCTTGGTGGAAATAGTGCCCACGCCAGTGGGAGTGAGGGTGCTGGACCCTCAAGCACAGCGAGTAGTGATTCAGATGCCGTTTTACGCAGCGTAGCACAGCAGGTTATGGCAGAAATTGCTTGGAGTTTGAAAAAATAGGGTGGTTCATCTGTAGGCCATGGTAGCTCGATAGAGAAGTTTATTAAGATGAGACCTCCAGATTTCTTAGGAGGGACGGATCATGCGGTCGCTGAAAATTGGGTGCGGGAGATGGAGAAGATATTTGTAGTGTTGTAGTGTTCTGAGGAGCAGAGGGTACTATTTGCCACATATAAAGTGACTGGAGAGGCCGAGAGATGGTGGTCGGCTGTGAGATTATTAGAGCAACAGATGATTGTACCTGTGGAGATGATGTGGGAACGATTTAAAGAATATTCTTCGACATGTATTTTCCAGCCTCATATAGGGAGGTTAAGATTGAGGAGTTCCTGAATCTGAAGCAGGGACAGCTATCAGTGCAGCAGTACGCGGCGAGGTTTATCGAGCTATCTCGCCTCACCCCATACATCATTCCATATGAGGCGAAGAAGGTACGATAATTTGAAAGAGGCTTGAGGAGAGAAATTTATAAGCAGTTATCGATTCTGAAGTTGCAAGATTTTGCTGAGCTAGTGGATAGAGCCACTATAGCAAAGATTGGAGAGTGGTTAGAAGTTGAGGAGCAGAGGTAGAAGAAGAGGTCTACACCTTCTGGTTCCTAGCAGGGAGTCGGTTGTGCTATGTGGATGAGAGGTGGCTATTATAGATACCGGAGACAGGAGACCGGGCATCGTGGTTTCCAGGGTGTGCAGCCACCTCTAGCTTGCCCATCTTGTGGGAAAAGACACCTGGGGGAGTGTCGTGCCGAGAAAGGTGTCTGCTACAGGTGCGGGGAGCTAGGGCATATGATGAGGGAGTGTCCGACATAGACTGGTACTGCTCCTGCTCCTGCTCCTACTTTTAGACCTGCATAAGGAGTTTACCGGGCACCACGAGGAGGCCAGCAGAGGAATACGACCCCAGCTAGAGTTTTTGCTTTGACGCCAGGCGATGCTAAGACGGTCGGTGATGTGGTGACAGGTACTGTTAGTATGTTTTCATTTAAAGATATTGCACTTCTTGATTCTAGTGCCACACATTCGTTTGTGTCCTTAGAGTGTGTTAAATTATGTGAGGGCAGAAAATCATTAGATGCCGAGCTATTAGTGGCTACACCGACCGGGTCAGCAGTGAGATGTAGTAGGGTACTCTGTGGTTGTCTAGTTGATGTTCAAGGGAAAATTTTATTTGCAGATTTGGTGGTATTAGATATGCACAAGCTTGACATTATTTTTGGCATGGATTGGCTAGCGGCTAATTCTGCTATTATAGACTGCAGATGCTCAGGGAGAAGAAGTTGTATGTAAAATTCAGTAAATGTGAGTTATGGATCGAGAAAGTAGTGTTTCTGGGGCATGTTATCTCAGGAGACGGAATTTCTGTAGATCCTAGTAAGATTGAGGCGATAGTGAATTGTGTCAGATCGAGACCCGCGATTCACGTCACGATTTTGGAGGAGCTTGTAGGAGGCTTTGGGGTCTCAGTTATCATCTTGCACGACATTCCATCCTCAAACAGGCAATCAGACTGAGAGGACGATACAGACACTAGAATATATGCTCCATGCATGTGTTCTAGACTTTTGGGGTAGTTGGACTCAGTTCATGCCACTGGTAGAATTCGCGTACAATAACAGTTACCAGTCCAGTATTGGCATGGCACCGTTTGACACCTTGTACGGTAGGAGATGTCGATCTCCTTTATATTGGGATGAGATGGGTGAGCGGCGAGTTGTGGGACCAGAGCAGATAAAGCAAGCATACGATAAGGCTCAGCTTATCTGGGAAAGAATCAGTGCAGCTCAGAGCCGACAAAAGAGTTATGCCGACCATCACCGCAGGAATTTAGAGTTTGACGTGGGTGATCACGTATTTTTGAAGATAGCTCCGTTAAAAGGAGTTATGAGATTTCGTAGGAATGGCAAACTTAGCCCTACGTTCATCAGCCCGTTTGAGATTTTTGAGAAAGTGGGATCGGTGGCCTACAGGCTAGCTTTGCCACTTTCATTATCTAGAATTCACGACGTATTCCATGTATCCATGTTGAGGAAATACATCCCAGATCCTTCTCATATTATCAGTTATGATGAGTTGGAGCTTAGTAATTCACTGAGGTATGAGCAGTTACCAGTACGGTTTCTGGATAGGAAAGTACAGGAGATACATAATAAGAAGATTCCTCATGTAAGAGTTTTGTGGAGGAATCATGCAATTGAAGAGACTTCATGGGAATCTGAGGAACAGATGAAACAGAAATATCCACAATTATTCCAAGAAGTTTAAATGTAATTAGAAAATGTGAGCAAATATGTAATATTTCTTTGGCAAGTACATGTATGGTTTTAGTAGTGTAGCATTTTAGTTTTGGGAGGAATTTTCTTTTGGTATATGTAATCTCCCAAGACTTGAGTTGTAACCACGGTATTCCTCCGCCATAAGTGAGGGTAAGTAATAAAACGAGTAGACCATCTTTCCTGATAAGGGATGATGAATCATATGAATAGCAAATTTCGAGGACAAAATTTTATAAGGAGGGGAGAATGTAACAACCCGAATAAAAATGGAATTTGAATAATTAAGAGGGAGAGAAATAGAAACAAAAACAAAAGGAGGCCGTAGAGTGTGGAGGTCCACCTGGCAGTCCGGACCAGGGTGTGGTGGGCCCATCGTACTTACAGACATATTTGACTTGGCAATGGTCGGCTAGCCATTCTCGGGTCCCTCCTTCAGGTTGCACAACCCATCATGGGGGGTAATACATGACACCAGCTAGCTATTCATCTTGGGTATATTTTCAGTATTAAAGTTATAACAGATGTTTTATGCATGTTATGATTTATTAACAAATATGAAATTATATGATTATCTAGTAGGATATGATGAATGTTTACAGAGTTATGAAATGTACTGTATACGTATAAGTGCCTTAAATATTCATGTTGCCACACAGCTATATTTAGTTTATTTTCTCTTACTGAGAAGTGTCTCACCCCCGAATATTAAATGATTTTCAGGAAACCCAGAGGGATCGGTGGGTCAAGGCTACCATTAGGTGGGTTTAGCTTCCTTACTAGAAGGGTAAGTGTTGAGCTAGGATCATAACATTTTTATTGTATGATCTTAGTGTTATTTTGACTTTTTTTTTTGAAAAATTGTAAATAAATACAGTATTTTGGGAAATGTAAATAACTCTGGTATTGTGTTTCATGGTTGAATGATTGAGATTTTATTTTACTGCTGCTTAGGTTTCCGCTGTGATTGACAGGTGTCCCCGTTACCCACAGGTTCGGGTCGACTTATCCATTTATTATGTTACATTTCATGTTAAGTTAATTAGGGTCGCTACAAGGGCGTAGTAGTATATCAAGGAGTTTATGAGGTTGAACCCTTCTGCTTTTGTGGGAGGACCTGATCCAGTAACTGCGAAAAATTGGGTTCAGCAAATATAAGAGATACTGGAGGTACTCGGTTTGCACGGACGAGCAGAAGGTCTGTTATGTTTCATTTTAAATGACCAGAGATGCAAAACGCTGGTGGCTTTCTGTGAAGCTACTCGAGGAATAGAGATTGGTAAAGATAACTCTGACATGGGAGAGATTCAAGAAGCTATTCTTTGAAAGGTATTTTCCCTTATCTGTTAGTGAGGAAAAGATTGAGGAATTCACTAATCTCATCCAGGGGGATATGACCATTGCGGAGTATGCAACAAAATTTGTGGAGCTTTCTTGCATCTCATCATTTCTGATTTCGAACAAAGTAAGGAAGGCCAGAAAATTTGAAAAAGGTCTGAGACGCAGAATCTACGAGCTGGAGATGGGATTCTAGGTCAAAAATTACTCAGACTTGTTTGATAAGGTTTCGGTGTTGGAGAAAAGTATCCAAAGCAGCACAGAGCCTGTAGAGCAGAAGAAGATGCCTGCACCATCCAGTTTTCAGGCCGAGGTCAATCTGGAATCAAGAAAGAAAGGGAAAAATTCAGTCGACTCGAGGCAGGAGGCAGGAGGCAGGAGATCGGGGTTATCTTGGTTATCAGGATAGTCAGTCTTACCTCGTATGTCAGACATGTAATAAAAGGCATAGGGGTGAATGTTGGTTTCAAGCTCCTAACTATTTCAGGTGCAGTAAACTGAGTCATGCCAAGAAAAATTGTCGAGAACTGTTACCTGTTGTACTTGCACAGACCCAAGATCAAGGAAAATAGTCAATACCACTTGGCAGAGGTGGTCCAACATGAGTTTACTCGTTGATCCAGCTTGAGCCAGAGAATGTCAGAGATACAGGTATAGGTTTATGATTAAGATAATTATAAATCAATTCAGTTATGGATAAATTGAAAGTTTATATGATGATTTTACTTAGTTATGAATGATGTAAAAGTTTATTTGATGATATTATTGAAATATATGGGATATACTGAACTAGTAAATTGTAGAAATGTAAACGAATGAATGATTAGCGAAATTTTGAGGACGAAATTTTCTAAATGAGAGAAGAATGTAACGACCCGGAAAATAATAATGATTAAATAATTAGGAAAATAATAAATGGAATAGATAAATAAGGAATAAAGGGGAAAAAGGAAAAAATTTGGAAGAAGGGAACAACAGACCTCGTCGACGAGTTTTATGTCCTCGTTAACGAGTGTTTTACTAAAGATCGCCAATGAAGTTCAGTTCCTTGTCGACGAGAAGATCCTGAGTGAACAAGCCCATATTATAAATAGTCCAAACCTTGGATTTTACGTAGAAAATTGGCTGAAAATCTCTCTCTCTTCTCCTTACAGTTTCTCTTTCCTCTCTCTTCGATTTTTGCTCCATCGTTCGCCGGATCGACGATCTGAAGCCACCACGATGCTCGTGGAGAAGTTCTCTCCAAGTCTACCAGAGCAAATCGTTGGTGGAGTTAAGTTGGAATTCATCCTTGGTATAAGGTAAGACTTTTTGTGCCAAATTTTGTCTTACCGTAGTTATAGGAAATGATATTCATGGAAAAATACTAAAGTTTAGTTCTGTGAGTTATTCGTTTTAGGGTGTTACTCGGGAACCCTACGGGTGCAGGACGAGTAGATTTTTAGGAGGGTTTCTTTACAGTATGAGGTAAGGGAATAAATTAAAGCAGTTATTTTCAACGCAAATTACTATTATCTATCAGCAAATTAATTTTCCGAAAGACATGTATTATATTTGAATATTATTGAGTAAATACATATTTTGGAAAATACTGTTGTTATATAGGAATTGCGATTTTAAAATGAAATGTATGATTTTATTCAGCATTGTGTGACATGAATATTATTTTTACATTATATGTATTATTTTATGGCAATTTTACTAATAAGCAAGTTTTCAGAAATTATGAAATAATGTAGTATATGATGATTTTGAAATACATGATGGATGACTTATTTACTAAGAATGATATGTATGAGATTTTTGGCGCAAGGTCGTGATTAATAGCCGGCGTAAGGCCGTGTATGTTATATGTTTTTGGTGCAAGGCCGTGTTTATGAAATGTTCGGCGCAAGACCGTATTTACAAAATTAAATAATTTTTAGGAAACCCAAGAAGACCGGCGGATCGAGGCTACCGTTAAGATAGTGTGGTACTACCCTGCTAGGAGAGTAAGTTTGATCTAGGATCAGGAAATTTTGATATGGGATCTTAGAGATATTTTTGTATTTTTGAGAGATTGTATATAACACCGTCTTTTTGGCTTATAGTTGACTTTGGTATTATGTATTTTGTGGTTATGAGAATGATGATTTACATTTACTGCTGCTTAAGTTCCGCAATGTTTGACAGATGTCCCCGTTACCCACAAGTTCGGGTTGACTTTCGTATTAAATATGGTATATTATTTGATAAATTAAGCAAGTCATTACAAAAATGAAGTGATGATAGTGAATGATATTTTCAGGATAACTATGTAAAAAGGAAAGGTATATTTTTAGTATATAAATATTAAATGTAGGTTGACTTATATTATAGGAAATTTATATATATATATATATATATATATATATGTATGTATGTATGTGAATTTTACTACTAAATAGTGTGGCATGAGTAAAATAGAATTTTATGTAGAATTATGTTATATGTATGAGATGTAGGATATATAAGAAATGAACTGAGTATGAAAATGATATACGAAATATACTTCATGTGAATGTTAATGCAACCATGGAAACAAAAATAACTGAAAGATGCTGGACTAATACAAAAACAACTGAAAGATGTTGGAACTAACACAAAAACAGTTGAAAGATGTTGGGCCTAACACAAAAACAGTTGAAAGATGTTGGGCCTAACACAAAAACAGTTGAAAGATGCTGGGACTAACACAAAAACAGTTGAAAGAAGATGGGACTAACACAAAAACAGTTGAAAGATGCTGGAACTAACACAAAAATAGCTGAAAGATACTGGGTAGCAGACTAGCGCATTTCTATGTGGACTAACATAAAAAATGTTGAAAGATGTTGGGACTAAAACAAATATAGCTAAAAGATGTTGGGTATATAATCAAATGAAATGAAAATGGGAATGAAATGGAAATGAAATGTGAAATGTGAACAATGTAAAATGGGAAAGAGCCACGTAAAGTGAAATACAACGAAATGTCAAAGTTAAGAACATGAACAGATGAGAATTGCAAGATAAATGACAGATAAAATAATATATTACAGTAGTGTCAGTATGTAGGTTAGTATAACATGGTACGTGTTATGGGTAGGGCAAACTCTTCACTTGAGGGCTTGCTAAGAAAGGCGAATGCCCTGGTTAACATCAGGTGTAGCAGTAGGCGTATAACGTACTAGAGCAGAGGGAAACTACTTGTATGGATGGGTAGATTTTCCTATTCTCGGGAGCCTTCGCTGGTAGACCTTTGGATGAATTGTGTGGGTACGAGATTACTTCTTCACTTGAGGGATTACTGAGTAAGGTGAGTGTCCTGATATGCTTCAGTTGTGACCTTCGGGTTGCCTAAAGTATCATAGCAGAGGGGTGCTACTTTTATGAGCGGGTAATCACTTCTATCCTTAAGTTTTTCTCGTGGGTAAATATTTTGCATATAATTGATTAGGTTCAGAAAATGATTTTAGAAATTATATTAAATATATTTAAATGTTGAATATTATGTTGATTATAATCTCATGTTGGCCACACGCTGATTTAATATATTATTTCTTCCCTTACTGAGATGTGTCTCACTCGAATACAAATTTATCTTTTTCAAGACCTCCACAAGATCGAGCTTAGAGAGCTCGAGGTTATTATAACATTTTTGGGTTATAGAAAAGAGAGTGTATAGTTTTGATGATATTTTTGGGATGTAAATATTTTATGATTGATATTTTATTTTTAAGTCTTCTGGGTTGTGAATGCTAGAAGTTGTTGGTTATGTTTTTGGAGATATGTATGTATATGTAGATGCAGATGGTTGAATGGATTATTATAGAATGTAGATAGAAGTAGAAAACTCTGGTATTATATTTTTAGAAGATTATATTTATGTTTTTCGCTGCATAAATGATATTAGAATGTCGGTTAGTAGATAAATAAATGGATTAGTAGCACTCCAGACCCACTTAGAGGGTCGGGGCGTTACAGAAAGTACCTTGTAATTATATATTTGAGTCTTGAAATATCGTTACTTAACCAAATATATTAAGTTCATCTTATTTATTATCATCAGAACAAGATTTTAAGCCTTATAAGGCCAACAGCATATGCTCAGTATAGAAACTCTGTGTGAAGTCTATACTGATGCCGATGAGAAGTTATGGTTAGTATAGAAACTCTATGTGAATTCTATACTGATGTTGATGGGAGAATATGCTCAGTATAGAGTTTATTTGTGTGTATAGAAGTGAAAATCATTTTTATTATTTGTCATGCATATATAAACGTGTAATTACATAAGTGAGAATGGTTACCTCCTCTATAACTGAGGATAGCTAATAAACTTGGGATGGAGCCGCTATGTGGGTAACAGTCGATTCTTTCTTGAGTCGGATAAATATTTCAGTGATTCCTAAAAAAGATTGGGATAAGAATAGGTTAGTAAATTTTGAGGATGAAATTTTTATGGGGGGAGAATATAAAGACTCCAAAAATAGTTATACAATATTAGTGGAAAGACCTTTTAAAAATATTATTATTATTATTATTATTATATTTAATTAATTAATTAAACAAACAAAAGGAATAGTATTCCAAAAAAGTAAGTCTAAGAATTGAAAGCTTAAGATTTAAGCTTTCTCTCGAGATTCCAATTTACAATCCCATTTCCAGAGACCCCCCCCCCCCAATCGAATTTGCTCTCTTTCTCCTCATGCCCTTCCACTCTCTCTCTAGATTATTTCTTCATCCGTTAGCCGAATCGAAAAACAAACACCACCATGGGATTCTAGGGTTGATCCTCGTTAATTTAATCGGAGCAGATTTTTTATTTGGGGATCCTAGGCACTACTCCAAGTCTAAGGTGAGGAGTACAAATTATGTTTGTTATTTTTTTTAAAAAAAATTAATCGATTAAATTGTAGTATTGTATTATATTAGAATTATATTACATTTTTGAAAATATTCCTCAAATTAAATTAAATTGTAGGATTGAATTACATTAGATTTTTAGAAATATTCCTGAGATTAAATTAAACTGTAGGATTGGATTATATTAGATTTTTTAGGAGTATTTTGGAATTAAGTTAAATTGTTGGGATTTTATTAAATTAGATCTTTGAGAATATTTTAGAATTATATTAAATTGCGGGAATTTGATCATGTTGATATTTTTAAATATGTTAGAAATTAAAATTGGATATAGAAGTGAATCATACCCGCGTTTTTTTTAGAATTCAATTGGTTAACAAGGGCGTGTGAGCCTAGGGATGTTAGGATAGTAACTATCTCAAGGTTGAATTAATTAAACTAGGGTGTGCGAATACAGGGATTTGTGCGAATGTTGTAGGGATCGTGTTGGGTTTCTCGCGGGTATATTTTCAATAAATAGGTAAGGAGAATACATTATGTCAGTTTTTTTTAAAGATTTTGAACCGATTAAATCTGAGTATACTATATGTATACACCGTATTTGAATTTCTGTATAATTTGGGCGTATGAAATTATCATTTTTGAGTGTTATACATATTTGGAAATAATCAGGAGGGTGGTTCGTGCACCTCCATTTAAAAAAAACAAACTGCATGTTTAAAATTAAATAGAATTTTCAAAAAACAATCAACCCAAATTTTGGAAATAAGCACTTTTTTCCGGCGAATTACTTAAAAGAAAATTTTAACGTATAAGTGTGTGGCATGAGATTAATTAACAAATAATCGTATATGAATTTGTTGAAATTGTTATAATATGATATTGTGAGTATGTGGTGTAATACTAATTTATAGATTTATGTATATAATTGGATTACTGTGAAATTTTAAAAGGACAAATTTGATATGAATATGGAGATATGACAGTTTATTTTCATTAATTATGAAATGGTAAGTTAGATTTTACATTTGATTGAAAAAAATGAAATGGTGATACCAAATATAAAAACACTAAGTGAAATCTATACTGACATCGGCATAGTTTCATAAAACTTATTTACTTGAAGGGTAGTTTCATAAATCAAAATCTAAAAATTTAAAAAGTAAAAAAAAATAAAACAAATAATAATAAACAATTCCTAAAGCTAAATATATTATGAATTTATATTTTTCATTATAATTATAAATATATACAAATATATTATGACATCATCATCAGTTCGATCGGTGGCATTTTCAGATCTGCACTAATTTAATTTTCAAAATCATGGTATCAAGTAATATTTAATTTTGAAGTCATATCACTATTACAAATTATGTGCCCAATATCTCCCTCCTATCATTTTTTTTACCCGTATGCGCGATCACATGATAGCACAAGCGCTGGGGTTCTCGTCGCTGAACGCCGTGGTGTACCGCACTTCGGCTGAGCTGGCGCGCGCAAGCTGCGCCACGTGTGGGTCGTACGAGTTCCGCACGTACCCCGGGGGGGCCTTCTTATCGTACACCCCGGGTGCGTAGGGGTGGGCGACGACTTCGTATGGCACGTAGGGCCAGAGCTCCGCCTTCTTGCCCGTCCGATGGCAGACGCGTGCCACCACCTTGGCCGGCTCCACGTATCCCACGACGGTCAGCTTGTTCTGCTTGCGCTCCACCTCCACCTGCTTCACACCTTTCATCCCCTCCACCGCCCGCCTCACCTTCCGCTCGCATCCTTCGCAGTCTATCCTCACCCTTATCTCCACCGTCTGATCAAACAAAAATCACATCACAGCAAAAATCAAAAATCAAAAGTGGGATGCGGCCTCAAAGGCGGACAAAACCAAAGTGGTTGGAACCGAGGAATAACAAGCACTGATTTGGTGTTGGCCGTTGGGAACTTCAGGATACTACAGACACTACGAATTAACTGAGCCAATGAAATTCTGCCACGTCAAAAACGGTCCAATACGATTCAAAAAGAGTTAGGATCTTCTGTGGTACGATACTACGATTTCCCAGAGAAAAGGAAATCAATAGCAAGCGATACTTTTCTCCTTCGCGAGGAAAGAAGTGGGTAGTCAAATTACTATCTTACCTATCTAGTTAAGGAGCTACGCAACTATTCCAAAATTCGCAAGAAAAGACGGGCTAGTCCCGTTATTTTAACAGTTCGCCAAGACCAACGGAAGCCGACCACGTGTTTCCCGACGGGGCTGGCGCTCAGTTGCGGAGCTCTAAGCTCGGAACTTGGAACTGGGAACTGGCTCCGCTCTTTCAAGAGAAAGAAATTATTTTTCGAAAATAGTAACGAAATTTTTGAGAAAAGAGAAGAACACAGATCCAGCACGATTATCATGAAATAGCTGGACCGAACGATTCAAGCGAAGAGTAGGCGCAGGCCTGGCTACTTCACGAACTGAGAACAGATGTAAGCTACCATATGACTCAATTTACGGCGTGCCTTCTTTTTTTTTTTAAATTTGAAAATGAAAAGAAGACGAGTGAAGAAGATAGGTAGAAGCAAGAAGACATCAGAGAAGCAGTGTACAGTACCTGCAGTTGCTTCCGCCTTCTGTGCTTGGAACCGACATGGGAGCAATCGAAGAACTCCGAGAGATGATCCAGAGCACCCATCACTCGCCCAGTCTAGCTCTCCCTCACTCTGTCTCGTCAATAGAAAAATCGGATTAGTTTCAGTTGAGAAAGGAAAATGTTTATAATGGAGTCGGGACTAGTCCGGACGGTTCATTATATAGAGGGGCGATGAGCGAGGAATGGGCAGGTGTCCGGACTCCGGACCCACACCAGCACTCTCCCGCGTTGCTTCGAATCCGCCCCGTCGGATTCCTTCCTTGATGGCCCGTGACCGCCACGTGTCCAGACCTCGTAATTATTTTAAAAATGGGTCTTTGTTACGAAGCCGTCCTGCTACGGAGACAGTGCACCGCCTCTCGCGAGGGGGTTGTTCTTTTCATTAAGGAATCGCTTCGTCTCAATAGAAATGATGGTTCGGTGCAAAATTAAAAATGAGTTGATTTTTGAATATCACATTTCTTGAATTCTAATAAAAAGACGTAATCTTTTATTAAAATAAAAATTTTATAAATTTTGACAAAAATTTTTAATATTAATTATTATTAATTTTATTTTATATTCTCTTTTATTTTTTTATAAAAAATATAAAAAATAAAAATAAAAATGCTCAAATTTGTTTATAATGTTATTCCATCTACAAATAGTTAGGAGTGAATCTTTCATATCTCAATTTTTCTATCTTTTAAATTAATATTTTAAAAATAGTCTTAACAAATTAGTATACATAAGTGAATGGATCTACATATTTGCTCTACTAAAATTTTTTAAAATAAAGAAAAATTTTAGATAAATTGAGGATATTTTTTTTTCATTAAAATATTTATTTACATTTATTTTCAAAGGCAACAAATATGAACAGAAGTATTGGAATATTAGACATCAATGTACGTATTTTTTTTTTAATTCCTTGTTTTAGAAGTCATGTAAAAAATTTCTAAGTCCGTACTATAAAAAATTTCTAGGTCGTGTCTTATATATTATGGACAAAATTCTTCAGACCTCACGATTAGGTACGAGAACATAGTTACCTCAATTGAAGAGTCCAAAGATTTGACAGTGATAATGCTGGAATAATTGTTGATGTCCTTACAAGCACATCACTAACGATTAAATAAGGAATTGACAATTGGTGTTGAAAAAACCCTGGAGAATCAATTGAATATTTGCAATAAAAGGGATGAACCTTGGAAGCAAGCCGAATCAAATCAGGGAAGTCAAAATTCATGTAATAAGGGTAAAACCCACTTGAGCAACTGTTGGAAAATTAGGTGTGCTTCCATGTAGGAGATGGTTTCCATTTAAGGGAGACCAATTGGAACTCACAAGTGATAGGGAGATTATTGAGAATTTCACTTGCGTGTTTGTCCTACATTGAAAAAAATAGAGTGGATGATGAGTAACGACCTACTTACTTATCATATAATTAAACGCATATCACAAAGTCAACTCGAACCCGTAGGTAACGGGGACACACACTTGTCATATACAGTAGAAACCTAAACAGTAATAAATATAAATTATATCCATCAAATCATAAAATACATAATACGAGAGTCAACTACAATCCATAATAGTACTGTATTCATATATAATCCCCAAAAATATCAAAAAATATTTCTAGGCTCCCAGCGGGGTAGTACAACTAACTCAACGATGGCTTCGCTCTACCGGTCTTTCTCGTTTTCCTGAAAATTATTTAAGCTGGGATGAGACACCTCTTAGTAAGAAAAAATAAACTAAATACAGTTGTGTGACAATATAAATATTTAATGCTAATATAGTTATACAGTACATTTTGCATACTATAAAACATTAATCATGTAATAACTATATAAACATATACTTTCATATTTCTAATAAATCGTACTGTTCATGAACTTTCTATTATAGCTAATAATACTGAAAATTTATTCAGAATGAATAGTTAGTTGATATCATGTATTACCCCCCATGATGGGTTGTGCAGCCCGAAGATGGGACCCAAAAATGGTTGGCCGACCACTATCGATTCAAAAATATTTGTAAGTACGATGGGCCTTGCCACACCCTAGTCAGAACTATCAGGTGGACGTCTACAACTCTACACTGAAAGTCACATCAATTATCCATCTCCCATCCTCTCTACAAGCAGGGGCGGTTAGTACAAGTCTGAAACATAATAATTTGATATGTATAACTATGGTACCGTGCTCCTGAAACTGAACTGAACTATCCTCCGGGTTCTGATAATATATAACACATGATAATATACAATTTAACGTAAAAATATTGATAGCATTTTCTGAAATAACATTAATACATACGGCCTTGCGCCGATTACTTTCATATTTGCGGCCTTGTGCCGAACATTTCATAAATACGGCCTTGCGCCGACCATCAATCACAGCCTTGCGCCGAACATTTCATAAATAATAATTTGAGTAAACATGTTATTTATCATGTATTGTAAAATCGTAATGTGTTGCATTATTCCGTAATTTCTGAAAACATACTTTATCTATAAAATTGCCTTAACATAATACTTTTCACATAAAATAATATTCATACCATACAATGCTGAATGAGACCTTTATTCTACACTAAAGTCATATTTTCTAGCATTTTATACTAATACATACATTTCAATATAATAGTAGTATTTTTCCCAAATAAACATTTTCTTAATGATATTCAAATATAATACATGCTTTCTGAACATAAATCTACTAGTAATTTAACAGTATTTTCATGAAAAAATGACTGTTTTATTTTATTCTCTTACCTGATTTCTGAAAAGAAACCCCCCCTAAAATACACTCGTCCGGCACCCGCAAGGTTCCTTGTTCAACACCCTGAAATCAATATCTCTCAGAACTAAACTTCAGTATTTCTTCATGTACAATATTTCACATAATTATGGAAACACCAAAATTTGAATAAAAAGTCTTACCTTAAACCAGGGATGACTTCCAAAGTAGCTCCACCGAAAATTCACTGTAGTAGGTTTGCAGAAAACTTTCCCAGGAGCGTCGTGATGGCTTCAGATCGTTGAACCAGCGAGAATCCGGCCCGAAATATTAGAGAGATGGTAGAAGGGAAGAAGTGAGGAGAGAGAGAGAAATTCTCGCAAGATTTTCATCCATAAAATGAAGGTTGGGCCAATTTATACACTGGCCTTCGTCGACGAATTGGTTACTTGACCTCATCGACGAAGAATTCTGAGTTGGGAAAAATAGTCTTTCGGTATCTTCTCGTTGACGAAACGCACCCTTGTCGCCCTTTTTTATATTTCCATTTTCCTCTCTCTTTAATATTTAAATACCATTATTCTTCGAGTCATTACATGATGAGTGCTTATATACATAATTTGGCTCAATACCCAATTGACTTAAACTTTTGGGTCAAGTTGGTGCTCATTTAATGTATCAAGTCTACCTAGCACAAAGATTCCCATGATGCTAATAAATGGAATCAAAGCCAACGGTCTGTAAATCCAGGCGAGTGAAATTGCAAAAGTCAACTCCGATACCACTTGTTAGCGCTAGAAGCATCATTATGGTGAGCTTGATACCCATGGGTCAGCACCAGGATGACCAAAAAACTTAATTCTATTGGTTATTGGACCTAACCATGTATACAAGTACTCATTATCCACTATATTTTCCTAATGTGGCACAAACTCACCAGTGAAATTCTAAATATTCTTCTCCTCACTTGATCAGAAACCATTCATATAATATGTTGTATAGCTACGATTGAAGTCACTTACACCATCAATGTATTGAGTAATTTTATTTTAAATTATCTAATTTTATTATAATTTATTTAAATGCACTTCAGTCATGAATGTCAATGTGATAATTTAATTAAAATGAATAATCATCATTTGAAAATTGCCTAAATTGTATTATTATTTGTCTAAAATCATACTTAATTAGATATATTGACCTAGTAATCCCTTTTGATATTATATATTGAATTTATTTAAAAACAATTATTTTTAAAAAAATTTGGAACCTTACATGGAAAACTCAACACAAGATCAAAGAATGCTTCCCCCACATTTTTATTTGATAGGAACAAGAATTATTAGTATATAATGTAAGAACTTAAAGAGTATTTCTTTAATTGATGAGAACCATCATCATGCCAGAATCAGTCATGTCAAATCATCAAGAACATTAAATTGAATGCGGAAACGTACCATCCATAACGTTCCAAGATGTCTCAAGTCGTGCGGATGGTCTTCCAAATCAACACGTAATGTTCAGAGAATTTCTTTTGCATTCTCTGTATTCTCTTTTGGCGATGGGATGACAAAAGAAAAATTATAGAACCGTTCTTGTGATCTGGAAACTATAACCACTATATATATATAACCGTTGGTCATATATGTGTATTTCCGTTTTCACCCATCATAATAAACAGAAATAACCATTAAAGTATCTATACATTAAAGGTCCACAATCGTTTCGGATACATTAAAGCCCATTATAATCCAAAATAACCGATCACTTTTAAATAGGGCATTTCCTTCTTAGAGATTCCACAACACATAATTGTTTCACATAAATGCCTATAATTGAATTTTAATCTAACAATCTCCCACTTGGGCTATATGTGTAACCTCATAATTATGTATTGCAAAAAATAACCAAATGAGCTCAACTTTGCTGCCATGTCAAAATGTATCTATAACCAATCTCGTCCATCAATTAAACTAACATAGGATCAAAGCGTGTTACAATATTCGTAACTCGACCCATCAATAGTCGCATATGCCAATACAACTGAATGACATGGATTATGATGTGGATGTGTAGCATGGAAATTTCATGTAATGTGATCTTAACATGCCTATTTCCAAACTGTCCACCTTAAACCTTAGTGAGATCAAACTATAACATAAATCAAAGTGTGAAAACCAAACTTTATTTCTGTAGAAAATAACCTCAAATTAATCCATAAACGGGAATAACTAAAAAACATGTCTATATCGAAAAAAAAATATGCACAAATTACAAACTCCCACTAAAACTGAACATCATCTAGAAATATGACACCCTTATGAGTAGTGTGCTCACGAAACTATCTGGGTGGCAATCCCTTAGTAAGCGGATCCGCAACCATGGAGTTTGTACTAATGTCCTCTATAGACAACTGACCACTCTGAACACTTTCTTTAACAACTAGGAACTTGATTTCTATATGCTTTGACTTCGTCGTGCTCCTATTGTTGTTGGAATATAAAACTGTAGAATTTGGTAACGACCTGCTTATTTTACCAATTTTTTTTTTCCTTTTCCATAATAGTATTCTATATAATAATCCTGGAAAATCATAATCCACTTGAACCCAACGGTACCAGGGGTATACCTGAAATACAATACTGATACCTAAGCAGCATGAAAGGTAATAACATATATATATATATATATATATATATATATATATCAAATTACCATTTAACACAATACTAGAGTTTACTACATCCCTCATATGATTACACACAACCCAAAATATCCAAAAACAAGTCGTAGGGTCGTCACCCAAAAATCCGTCTCCCTAGCAATAGACTTACCCTTCAAATATGGTAGAACAGCTGAATTCTAATGCTACGAAACTCTATTTGCTCTTCAATCTAAGGCTCCTGAAATGTTTATATAATTTGGGGTGAGACACCTCTCAGTAAGGGAAATAAACTAATATCAGTGTGTGGCAACATGAGTATTTTCGTATTATACATATAATAGTACATAAACATACTTGATAAAACTGTTTGTATCATATCTAAGAGAAACATGTTCTATCATATTATGGTATAACATACTGAATTTCTATACACATAAATCATCTCATATAACTGTACATAGAAAACATCTTGGATGGTTAGCTGGCTGGTGTCATATCTTACCCCTACATGACTAGGTTGTGCGGTCCGAATGCAAGACTTAGCAATGGCTGGTCGACCATGCTAGATCAACATAATTCTGTAAGTATGATGAGTTTGCCCCTCTTGGTCCGGACACTAGAGGGACACTGCGCTACAATAAACCACATTGAATGCTGATCTCTTACTGCCCCGTACGACAAGCGGTAACACTAACATAAACATGATCGTGATCATATAGTTACGACACCGTGCTTTATGAAAGACTAAACCAAGTCAACCAGGTTCTGATAACATATAACATATTTCCAAATAATGATACATGACTATAAGAACCCGAATATGTATTGTACAGGTTAAGTATGTAAAAGAGGGGTAAAACGGGAATTCTGTAGACTTCGTCGACAAGGCCATAATTCGTTGATGAAGTTAGTGGACTTCTCGTCGATGAAATTCAGAGCCTCGTCAACGAGAAAAAGCCGAGAGGTGGTAAAAATTGGAAATATCAGGGTTCGTCGACGAGGCCACCGGTTCGTCAACAAATTTTGTGAAGACTTCATCGACGAGAAGACCAATTCGTTGACGAAATCCCTTGGGTCAAAGGTCTATAAAAGAGATATTTGGGTTTCCTCTTGGATAAGTTTTGGTTTCTCTCTCTCTCTCTCTCTCTCTCTTTAGGATTTCGAAGCTCTCTCTCTCTCTCTCTCTCTCTCTCTCTCTCTCCTCAATTCCTTCACCATTTGTCACCGGATTTACAAATCTAAAGTGATAGCAAGGATCAGCGAAGGATTCTCTACATTTCTACAAGATCGAAATCTTGATTCGAGCATTTTCGGGTTTCAGGCCAAAATCGAGGTAAGGCTCGGTTTTCATTTCTAATTCGGTATATGTATAGTAGTACAAATTGTAAGTATGTTTAGTATTGTGGTTTGTAGATTTCGGAGTCTCGGTTCGTAGTTTTGAGGACCGTAGAGTTCGTAGTGGATTTCGGGTTAAGGTAAGGAGATTCTATTTATATCAGTCCATTTTTGAAATCAAGAACGGTAAGCTTGTAAGCTACGATCATATGTATGTTTTGACTACTTATTTGGGAAAATCTATCAGGTAAAGATGCGAGATTTTCGGGTTACAGTTTTTCAAGAAAATTGGGGATTTCGGGTATCTTCTCTACTTTGGTTGGAAAACCGCTTGTCTTGTTTAAAACTGTATTATTGAGGTGATCGTAATCCATATTTGCATAAACTATATACTTGGAATTGTAAACGATATGATTTTCCGTAAACCAAATAAGTGTGGTACGTATGAATGTATGTATGTTGTTCCAGATATTTGTGAAACAACTATGTGGCGGTTTATTACTGTACGCTGAAATGTATAGGGACGCGAGTTCCCAAAATGTTTCAGGTTTTGTGAAATTGGCTAGTGGCGGCTGATTACCGTACGCCGAGAGTGGCTGGCTCTATATCCAGGGTGTGAAATATCACCAGTATGGTTCGACTGGTCACCGAAGGTGTGATCTACACCATTTGTAGCAATGGATTCACAGTGGGTCTGGGTCGTCGCAGCGTAGTTGTCACATGGCAAGGTAATCAGGGTGAGACTAGGTGACCTTGTGTAGTTGCGTATGTAGTAATGGATTCACTATTGGGTCTGAATTGTAGATCTTTGCAGTTGCATGTGTAGAAACATAACCGCTGTGAGACTAGGTGACCTTGTGTAGTTGCGTATGATGCAATGGATTCACCATTGGGCCTTGATCGTCGCAGTGTAGTTGCGTATGTAGCAATGTAATCGATGTGGGACGAGGTGACCTAGTGTAGTTGCGAACTAGTGTGACGATACTGACCGTATGTATGTATGTATGTATGTATGTATGTTGGGTGTCGTATGAACTGGAATGATTTTTGTGAAAATATTGGAACTGTATGGAAAAATATGAAACTGTATGAATTGTTTCAAACTGTATCGTATGTATAGTGTTATGACATATGTAAAATAACACTGGTATGCCACACATTGATATAAACTGCTTTCTACCTTACTGAGAGGTGTCTCACCCTGAACGTACGTACAATATTTTTCAAGGCCTACAGGTAGCGATAAGTAACATCCTAGCGTCAGGAAGCAATGGGTGTCGTAGCTACTGCTAGTACCTTTTAGGTATGAGTTTTGGTATGCAGGTTGTCGGGATGTTTTTGTAGACACCTGGGGTACGTTTGTATTATAGGAATGTGTATCCTAGCATGTATAGAATAGACTCTGGTATGATATTGTTATTGTATAGAAGACCATATTCCGATGCGTATTCTGGATAGTATGGATGGTTATATGTATGTATATAGGGCATCCGTATACCCCACGGGGTCGGATCCTCTTTGTATGATGTATCATGTATGTTTTTAATTGATACAGAAATAGGTTAGGTTCTTAAATTCACCCCCGGGTCCCATTTCCGGGTTAGGGGCGTGACATAACTATTTCATAATCATGTCTGTCATGTTAATATTTTCATACATCTTTGCATAACATATCATATAAAATTTACGGCCCTTATGCCGGCATTTTGTATTTTATAAATCACTGCCTGTACGCCGATATTGCATATCATAAAAACCTTCGACCCTTAAGCCAGTATTTCATATAAAATCTCAGCCGTTACACTGGCATATCATGTAGAATCCTCGATCCTTACACCGACATATCATATAAAATTCCTTAGTTTGAAAAATCCTTGTATCATTTTAACATTTTCCTGAAAGCAGTAATAACATACCTATTTTGTAAACATAATATTTCATCATCATAATTTCCGTGGTAAATATTACTCATGCCACACAAAAGAGATAATAAATTTATTTATGATATTATACATGAAATTCATATTTCTGATTAACAACATTATTTCCAACATAATTCTATAACATGCATACTAATCTGAAACTAAATGCTATAAAATAATAAATACATTTTCATAAAATTCTGACTTAGTTTATCCCCTTACCTGATTTTTAAAAAGTCCCTACAATATCTAGTCTTACACCCGCAGGGTTCCCCGTTCAACACCCTGAAAATAACATTTTCCTAAATAAAACTTCAGTATTTCTTCGACTACTACATTTTCTGCAACTTTAGGAAAGTCAAATACTAAATGAAAAGTCTTACCTTGAATTTGGGATGGAGTCCAAGTTAACCCCACCAGCAATCCACTCCAGCAAACATGAAGAGAACTTTCTCAGGAGTGTCGTGGTGGCCTCGGATCGTCAAACCGGTAAGAAACCGGCCCAAAAACTTAGAGAGAGGGGACAAATAGGAGAGAGAGAGAGAGAGAGAGAGAGAGAGAGAGAGAGGGTTCTTCGCGTAATTTATGTAGAAAAATCTAGTTTAGTTTATTTATACACTTGCACTCGTCGACAAGTCACGTCACTTCGTCGACGAGGCTACAAAGGAAGTTTGATGACGAATGCTTATTCCTCGTTGACGAAATTTAGAACTGAAAAAAGCCTCTCAGTAATTTTTCGTCGACAAGACACGTGTCCCCATCAACGATCTCAATAAGTCACTTCGTCGACAAACGCAACTGTAACCCCCTTTACAATTTTTCTTTTTTCTTTTTTCTTTTATTATTATTTAAATATCATAATTTTTTGAATTTCTACAGATTTGTTGTCACAAAGTAACTTAAGTACTCTATAAAAGATGTAGTGTGGGTAACATATTACAAATTTTAGTAAGATCCCGTCACGTGAATCCGTGTGATGACTTAACTAATTCATCGTTTATATGTTACTATATAAGACGTAATGGTGAAGGGTCGGTGACGGGAAATAAAGAAAATAAAAGGATAAAGGAGGAATAGTGAAGATGGGGGAAAGTGAGTCGAACTTGCTTACTGATGTAAATTTAAAGAGCCATATATAGGAAGGCAAAATGAAGAAGACCAAAACTGGAGTCAAAAGATAACAAAAAGAAAAGGGACAACATAAATAGACACGCTCCACAAACCATACAAGAGGGAACATGGTCGGTGTGGACATGTATGGAGGTTCATAACTTTGAGGATATCAAACTTTAATTTAGTTTTCTGTGAATTTAATAACAAAGGTCGGCGAATTCCCATGCATAAAATAATTAGCCACGTACATTTCCTTTCCTCAATTCCCGGAAATCTCTCTCTCTCTCTCTCTCTCTCTCTCTCTCTCTCTCTCTCTCTCTCTCTCTCTCTCTCTCTCCAGTTTTACAATCTCCGAGGTCTTGACACGTGCACGAACAAAAACCTAATGGTATAAATAGAAAGTCACACCAGCCCTTCATTGGACCAAAGATTAATCATCACCGCCCACCCAGGAGTGATCGTTTAGGATATTATTTATAAAAAAAAATAATCAGATATGCCTGTGGATTATTATTATTATTATTATTATTATTATTATTATTACTTTTATTTTTATTTTTTATTTTTTACTTTAAAGCTTTTTAATTTTACTAAACAAAAAATTTATTATAGTCTGTTAAGTATAGATTAAATTGGTTTTGATAGGATCATGCGATTCTCTACTAATTCATAGTAAATTCGGTTTAAAGAGCTTGAGTATCGAATCAAGCTAGTCCAATTCCAATCAACTTGAATTGGGTCGGTTGGTTTGGTTCGACTTTTTAAACCATAGTTATAAATTATTATTTTTTAATAATTTTATATAAAAAATATGTGTTGAGTATTATTATTATATTATTTTTTTTATTTTTTATGTTAAGCTTATCCATTTTTGTAGACAAATGATTTGTTCTAGTTTGTTAACTCCAGTTTAAGCCAATTCTAATAAGGACATTTGGATCTCTGCCGATTCATAGCAAATCCAGTTTAAAGAGCTCAAGTACCATACTAGCTGACTCATTGATTCCAATCAAATTGGATTGGACTTGCTAGTCCGATTCGACTTCTAAAACTATTCTTATAAAAAAGTTTTTATTACAATTTTCTATCTAAAGTATGTTTCCCCTTTTTCTTTTTTGCAAAAATGAAGAAATAAATTTTAATTTCTCTCCTATTTATTATGTCAAGTATGTACAACAATATTTACCATAAAAGGCTCAAGTTATAATGAATACGAAGTTATATGATTCAACTCCAACATAATTACTTAAATATACCTTATCTAAATATGACACAGCTCTTTGAATTTTTGACAATTATAAAAAAAAAATTGAATAATTGGTACCAAAAAATTAAGTGAATGATGTTATTTTTATCAATAAGATAATAATCTCATATGGTATTTTGCATGTTTATCGAAAGAGTAGATAATCTTTGACAGATTGTCAAACATACGAAGATTTCTTCTGTAGTTATCAAAAAGTCAAGAGAGACCTCTTTGAAATTTAATTAATTAGTCTTTTCCTTTTTATAAGGACCAATTGTAATGTGCTTAAATTTATTATTTTTGGAAGATAATTGAAAGTCATAAAATTTTATTTGATTTTAAAATTAAAAATAATTTATTAAATTACTTATATACTTATTATTTACAAATTTGTAAGTTTAAGATAACTTGTCAATTCAGTATACTTGGAGGAAAAAATGAATGAAAATCATTTATACATCCCTTAATTAATAATACACACTATGAAAATCCAATAGTGAATTATGTAATTAATTATGAGATGCATATTGCTATGACTTTAATTTTAAAAATCCATTTAAACACCAAGTATAAGACACTCAAATTGAAACATCCAAACTAAAATTAATTGAGTGAAAGTATTGATCGAAAAATATCAATGATAAGAATTAATATGTTTTTGCGTCAACAAGTGCAAAATTGAAGCATTGTTTTATCTTTTTACTTTTTAAAAATTATAAAAAGATTGTTAATTCTCCGGTATTTGTATTGAAAAATTTTTAAATATTAATTATTACTACTTTTAAAAATCATATAAATACTTTAAAATTAAAAATAACTATTAATTTTATGGTTATTTTAAAATAAAAATAAAATTATTTTTCAAAACTAAATGAATTTTTATAGTTTTCTAACTCTTATAAGATTTTCCTATTTTGCCCAAACTCTATCTCAAATAATAGGACTTCAAATTAAAAGGAGGGGAGCAAAAGGAAAATTTGCTTTAGAATTATAAAAATAGACTACCCATTAAGAGAACAAGAAGACACTAGGGTGTGAGTGTTTTGCTTTCCCAGCAAAGACTTTATTTGGTTTCAAAAAGAAAATACATATAATGATGTTCGGTCCAAAACATTGGGGTTGACTTAAGTCTGTTTAAATTTTTTACTGATTAATCTATCCACAGTAAAAAAAGATTAGAGTTTAAATTTTAAAATTCTAATATTCCTACCTAACTTATGCACTTATAGTCAAATGTTCACTTGAATGTTTTAATCATGGTTCTGAAAACCGAACCAAACCGACCGATCAAACTCGATTTGACCAAAACTGACCACATGTCTCGTTCAGGTATTAGCTGAAAACTAAAAATTTTGCAATTCGACTTACCTTGTGCGAACGGGTCGAAACCGGTGCAACTCGGGTTTGTTGTCGGATCAACCTAATTCTTTTATTTTCATTAATTTTTAAACATACTTTTATGTTAAAATTGTAAAACTAATTTATTTGAAGGGTAATTTCATAAATCAAAATTCTAAAAATTTAGAAAGCAAAAAAAAGAAAACAAATAATAATTAACAAATCCTAAAGCTAAATATATTATAAATTTATATTTTTCATTATTTATAATTATAAATAATTTAATTTTCAAAATCATGGTTTCAAGTAATATTTAATTTTGAAGTCATATCACTTTTACAAATTACAAATGAAGTCATCATTTTCTTTCCCCGTATGCGCGATCACATGATAGCACAGGCGCTGGGGTTCTCGTCGCTGAACGCCGTGGTGTACCGCACTTCGGCTGAGCTGGCACGCGCGAGCTGCGCCACGTGTGGGTCGTACGAGTTCCGCACGTACCCCGCGGGGGCCTTCTTATCGTACACCCCGGGTGCGTAAGGGTGGGCGACGACTTCGTATGGCACGTATGGCCAGAGCTCCGCCTTCTTGCCCGTCCGATGGCAGACGCGTGCCACCACCTTGGCCGGCTCCACGTATCCCACGACGGTCAGCTTGTTCTGCTTGGGCTCCACCTGCACCTGCTTCACCCCTTTCATCCCCTCCACCGCCCGCCTCACCTTCCGCTCGCATCCTTCGCAGTCTATCCTCACCCTTATCTCCACCGTCTGATCAAACAAAAATCACATCACAGCAAAAATCAAAAATCAAAAATCAAAAGTGGGATGCGGCCTCAAAGGCGGACAAAACCAAAGTGGTTGGAACCGAGGAATAACAAGCACTGATTTGGTGTTGGCCGTTGGGAACTTCAGGATACTACAGACACTACGAATTAACTGAGCCAATGAAATTCTGCCACGTCAAAAGCAGTCCAATACGATTCAAAAAGAGTTAGGATCTTCTGTGGTACGATACTACGATTTCCCAGAGAAAAGGAAATCCAATAGCAAGCGATACTTTTCTCCTTCGCGAGGAAAGAAGTGGGTAGTCAAATTACTATCTTACCTATCTAGTTAAGGAGCTACCCAACTATACCAAAATTCGCAACAAAAGACGGGCTAGTCCCGTTATTTTAACAGTTCGCCAAGACCAACGGAAGCCGACCACGTGTTCCCCGACGGACCTGGCGCTCAGTTGCGGAGCTCTGAGCTCGGAACTTGGAACTGGGAACTGGCTCCGCTCTTTCAAGAGAAAGAAATTATTTTTTGAAAATAGTAACGAAATTTTTGAGAAAAGAGAAGAACACAGATCCAGCACGATTATCATGAAATAGCTGGACCGAACGATTCAAGCGAAGAGTAGGCGCAGGCCTGGCTACTTCACGAACTGAGAACAGATGTAAGCTACCATATGACTCAATTTACGGCGTGCCTTCTTTTTTAAAAAATTTGAAAATGAAAAGAAGACGAGTGAAGAAGATAGGTAGAAGGAAGAAGAAATCAGAGAAGCAGTGTACAGTACCTGCAGTTGCTTCCGCCTTCTGTGCTTGGAACCGGCATGGGAGCAATCGAAGAACTCCGAGAGATGATCCAGAGCACCCATCACTCGCCGAGTCTAGCTCTCCCTCACTCTGTCTCGTCGAGAGAAAAATCGGATTAGTTTCAGTTGAGAAAGGAAAATGTTTATAATGAAGTCGAGACTAATCCGGACGGTTCATTATATAGAGGGGCGATGAGCGAGGAATGGGTAGGTGTCCGGACTCCGGACCCACACCAGCACTCTCCCGCGTTGCTTGGAATCTGCCCCGTCGGATTCCTTCCTTGATGGGCGCGTGACCGCCACGTGTCGAGTTCTCGTAATTATTTTACAAATGGGTCTGGGGATTGGGGTTGTTACGAAGCTGTCCTGCTACGGAGACAGTGCACCGCCTCTCGGGAGTGGGTTGTTCTTGTTCATTAAGGAATCGCTTCGTCTTAATAGAAATGATGGTTCGGTTCAAAATTAAAAATGAGTTGATTTTTGAATATCACATTTCTTGAATTCTAATAAAAAGACGTAGTCTTTTATTAAAATAAAAATTTTGACAAAAAAATTTAATATTAATTATTATTAATTTTATTTTATATTCTCTTTTATTTTTTATAAAAAATATAAAATATAAAAATAAAAATACTCAAATTTGTTTATAATGTTAATCCATCTACTGTCACGCCCCGAACCCGAAAATGGGATCCAGGGGTGATTTAAGTAACCTAATCTGTTTCTATATCGATATAAAACATACATGATACTATATACAAGAGGGTCTGTCCCTGTGGTGTAACGGATGCCCTAAATACATACATACAATACATGTCCATACTCATCAACATACACAGCGGAATACGGTCTTTCGTTACATCAAACTGTACCATACCAAAGTCTATACCATACAAGGTTAAACATGCCTACAAATGCTATACATACCATGGGTGTCAGCAAAATCCATCAGGACAACACTGTTACAAAATTCGTACCTATCAGGTACTAACAGTAGCGAAACACACCCCCGCTTCCGGATGCTAGGATCCTAATTTCGGCTACCCGATGGACCTGAAAAATATTTGTATATATTCAGGGTGAGACACCTCTCAGTAAGGGAGAAAACATGTTATATCAGTGTGTAGCATACCGGTGTCATTTTCATTTTTCATAACATATACACACGATACAGTTTGAAACACATACGTACAGTTTCAAAACAAGTTTCATACATTTCCATACAATTCCATACAGTTCCAGTATTTCCACAAAATCCATTCCAGTTCGTACGATATTCAAATACATGCATACATACATACATATGGTCAGTATCGTCACACTACTCACAACTGCACAAGTCACCTAGTCTCACGGCGGTTACGTTCCAACACATTAAGCTACGAGGTTTCCGACTTAGGCCCAATAGTGAATCCATTGCTACACATGCAACTTGTAACGACCCAAATTTAAAATGAAATTTAAATAATAAGGAAAGGGAAATGGAAACTGGAAACGGAAGGAGGCCGTAGACTTTGTCAACGACATTGAATTTCGGAAGGGAAAAACAAAAAGGGGGAGTTTCAGGGCTTCGTCGACGAGAAAATACCGAGAAAGGTTCTGAGGCAGCCTGAATTTCATCGACGAATACAGGGTCTCGTCGACGAAATTTGTGAAAGACTCGTCGACGAAGGTCGGGCTCGTCAACGAAATCCTATTTTGTAAGAATGAAAAATTCGGGAGAAATTTCATTTCGTATGAAGCCTCTCTCTCTCTCTCTCTCTCTCTATAGTTCTCTTTCCCTTCCCTCAACATTTTCGGCCTCATCAGTCATCAGATCGATGATCCTGGTAAAGTTCTCTACAAGTCTGCTGGGGCAAATCGTCAAGGAAACGAAGTTAAATTCCATCCCAAATCCAGGGTAAACATTTTTACTCAATTTTTGGAGTCTTGACTGTTGAGAAAAGTGTTCTATACAAGAAAATACTGAAATTTAATACTGGGGGTTTTTAGTTTTGGAGTATTGGTCACGGAACCCCTCAAGTGTTAAATTTGAATGCTTTTGGGAAAAAACTTTATACTCAAATTGAGGGTTTTTGACAATTGAGAAAAATATTGTATGCTTAGAAATACTAAACTTTAATTCTGGGATTTTTAATTTTCAGGTTGTTGAGTTAGGAACCCTGTGGGTGCAGGGCAGTTTTATTAGAGGCTTTTCAGGAATCAGGTAAGGGGATAAACTAATCTAGTACTGTTTGGAAAATGTTGATATATATATATATTTGTCTTATATTTGCAAAATACTGTGAAAATGATCGTATGTTAAGTATGTTGAAAATCTATTGTGTGGCATGAGTAAAAATGTTGTGTGATGTTGTTTTCTAGGAATGTGAATGATGTGGATTTTTATGATGGAAAACCAGCGTACGGGCTGTACTATGTGATTTGCCGGCATACGGGCTGTGCTATGTAATTTGTCGGCGTATGGGTCGTGCTATGTTTTTTGCCGGCGTACGGGCTGTGCTATGTGATTTTTCATTATACGGGTTGTGCTATGTGATTACATTTTGCCAGCGTACGGGTTGTGCTATGTGTAGATGGCGTACGGGCCGAGCTATGATAAAATAAGAAATACCGGCGTACGGGCCGATGATTTTTATGATACATGTATATATGTGGAATGATATGATTGATGTGAAAATAAATGAAATGAGATATTTATGTATCACAGTTTCAGTATATGTATATGATATCAGAACCTGGTTAGTTTGGTTTAGGCTAGCACTTGCACGGTACCGTTACTATGTGTCCATGATCCTCGTGATCATGATATCTATGTTAACGCCGCTGTACGAAGTGGTGTGAGATTGGATGGTCGATGTGGTTATTTTTGAGAAGTGTGCTATTATCGCCCCTGGTGTATGGACCAGTCTGGATAGACCCATCAGACCTACGGACTAGACTATCGACTTGGCAGTGGTCGGCCAACAATTGTCAGGTCCTGCCTTCAGGCCACACAACCCAATCATGTGGGGGTAATACATGACAGCCGCCAGCTAACCCACCAAGATGGTTTTTATGTTATTATTATTATGACATGAGTTGAGATATGTTATGAAAATGCAGTATGTTCTGCCATGTTGATTTATATATATATATATATATATATATGTTTTCCCAGATTTGATGAAACAGTACTAAATGTGTTATATATGATATATGTTGAACGCGGATTACTCTTGTTGCCACACACTAGTATTAGTTTATTTCCCTTACTGAAAGGTGTCTCACCCCTAAATTTCATTAACTTCTCAGGAGCCCCAGATAGGAGAGCGGGAAAAGCCCCGCAGAATTACTGTTGTTTATCTGCCCTCTGCGAAGGGTAAGTTTTGGTAAGGATAGTTAGATTTTGAGGGAATTGTCCCTATATTTATTTTTGGGTTGCATATACTGAGAGTTAGTGGATGTAGTACTCTGGTATATGTTATGCACATTATGATGAGATGTATATGATTTTATACTTTCTGTTACGTAGGCTTTTGTTGTATGTTTTGTTATATCCCTGGTACTCACGGGTTCAGGTGGATGGTGACCTGCTGAGTTGGATTGTGGGATATGTAGTATTAATCTTATGATGTTGATAATATTAAAAAAAAATGTGAAAAATGAGCAAGTCACTACGGCTTGGTATCAGAGCCTAAGTTACTAGGTTCTGTAGACATTAGAGTGCAGCAAGAACAATACCAGACTCTAGGAAAGGATTTGAGGTTTTATTCTACAGTCTAGAGGCAGGACTTCTGTGGTAGTTTATGTGTTTTTCCTGGGGTGACGATTTTAGGAAAACCATAGTAAGCTATTATTGGGTTGTGTTCCTAGAATGTAGGACTGGGGATTAGAAATAAGTTAGGAATGTTGAGATAAGTAGTGAGGATAGGTGGGTATAAGGATAGAAGTTCTAAGTCATGTTTTTGGTTTCAAGATGGATCCAGAAGGAGGGAATAGTGCCCATGCGAGTGGCAGTGATGGTGCAGGACCATCAGGTGCAGCTCGGACCGACTTTGATGCGGTATTACGTAGCGTGGCTCAGCAGGTTATGGCTGAGATCACTAGGAGTTCGAGGGAGTAGAGTGGTCCATCTGCAGGCCATGGATGCATCATAGAGAAGTTCATGAAGATGAATCCTCCAGCGTTCTCAGGCAGAGTTGATCCCGTAGCCGCTGAGGACTGGATGTAGGAGATTGAGAAGATCTTGGTTGTACTACAGTGTACTGAGGAACAGAGGGTCCTCTTTGCCACCTATAGACTGACAGGAGAGGCTGAGAGGTGGTGGACTGCGATGAGACTATTGGAGCAGTAGAGGGTGACTCCGATAGCTATGACATGGGACCGATTTAAAGATCTGTTCTTTGATAGATATTTTCCAGCTATGGTCAGGGAGGCTAAGCTAGAGGAGTTCATGAGTCTGAAGCAGGGACAGTTATCCGTCCAGCAATATGCAGCACATTTTATTGAGCTCTCTCGTTTCGCCCCATATATTGTTCCTGATGAGGTAAGGAATGCGAGATAGTTTGAGAGGTTTGAGGCGGAGTATATTCATGCAGGTGGTGGTGCTGCGGATCCAGGATTTTGCTGAGTTAATTGACTGGGCAACTTTGGCAGAGATTAGGGAGCGTCTTGATGTAGAGGAGTAGGGACAGAAGAAGAGATCTACATCTACCGGCTACCAGCAGGGTCATAGACCGGACCAGTGGAGGAGAGGTCATCATGGCAAAGGACGGAGACAGGAGTTGGGAGGACGTGAGGTGCAGACAGGGCAGGGTCCTCTAGTCTATCAGACTTGTGGTAGGAGGCACTGGGGGGAGTGTCGAGCTGGTGGTATAGTGTGCTACCGCTATGGTAGATCGGGGCACATGGTGCGAGACTGTCCTACCCCATTAGATGCAGTTCCAGTGTGTTATCGCTGTGGTAAATCGGGGCATATGGTACAAGATTGCCTTACACCACCAGATACAGTTCTAGCTCCTAGATTATATCGGGGAGGTTACCAAGTACCACGTGGGGGCCAGCAGAGAAATATGGCTCCAGCCAGGGTGTTCACTTTGACGCTGGGCGAGGCTGAGACGACAGGTGATGTGGTGACAGGTATGGTGATTATGCTTTCTTTTAAACTTATTGCATTATTTGATTCAGGAGCTACACACTCGTTTGTGTCTTCGGGGTGTATTAAATTATGTGGGACTGAAACACAGTCATTAGATGTTGAATTGTTGGTATCTTTACCGACTGGATCAGTAGTGAGGTGTAGTAGGGTACTCCGCAATTGGCTAGTAAAGATTCAGGGGAAAATCTTGTCTGTTGATTTGATAGTGCTAGACATGCACGGGTTCGATGTTATATTCGGCATGGATTGGCTAGCGGCCAATTTTGCCAGCATAGATTTCCGTGCATGAGAGGTGATATTCAGATCTCCAGGGGAAGCAAAATACAAGTTCGTAGGGTCACGAGTGCAATCCCCGCCTCAGCTAGTTTCAGCATTCAGGCGAGGAGACTACTACTGAGTGGGTGTCAGGAGATGTCAGAAAATGAGTTGAAACTTGCTAGCACGCCTGTAGTAAGGGAGTTTACAGACGTTTTCCCTGATGAGTTACCAGGCTTGCCACCCGATCATGAGGTAGATTTATCTATTGATCTACCTTCCGGTACGGCGTTGATTTCTAAAGTGCCGTACCGGATGGCGCCAGTGGAGTTAGCAGAGTTGAAGAAGCAGTTGCAAGATTTGCTTGATAAGGGCTTTATACGGCCCAGTGTATCTCCATAGGGAGCTCCAGTTTTATTTGTGAAGAAGAAAGACGAGACTATGAGGATGTGTATAGACTATAGGGAGATTAATAAAGTGACCATCAAGAACAAATATCTTCTACCTCGTATTGATGATTTGTTTGACCAGCTCTACGGTACACTGGTGTATTCGAAAATTGACCTCAGATCCGGCTACCATCAAGTGAAGGTGAAAGCAGAAGACGTCTCGAAGACGGCCTTCAGGACCAGGTACGGGCATTACGAGTTTCTTGTTATGCCGTTTGGTTTGACGAATGCTCCTGCGGTATTTTTGGATTTGATGAACAAAGTCTTCCACCGATACCTAGACCAGTTTGTTGTTGTGTTTATTGATGATGTACTAGTTTATTCGAGGAGCTATGAGGAGCACGAGACACACCTGAGGTAGGTTTTGCAGACATTTCGGGAAAAGAAGTTGTACGCTAAATTCAGTAAATGTAACTTTTGGCTTGAGAGAGTCGTGTTCTTGGGGCATGCTATATCTGGAGATGGTATCTCTGTGGATCCTAGTAAGATTGAGGCGGTAGTGAATTGGGCTAGACTGAGGAATGTCCAGGAGATCATGAGTTTCTTAGGGCTAGCTGGCTATTATCGTCGTTTCATTGAAGGATTCTTAGCTTTGTCAGGGCCCTTGACACGAATGACAAGGAAGGATTTTAGATTTGAGTGGGATGACAACTGTGAGCAGAGTTTTCAGGAGCTGAAACAAAGATTAGTCACAGCACCAGTATTGGTTATCCCAGCAGTAGGTGAGGGGTATGTCATATACAGTGATGCGTCCTTGAAGGAACTTGGCTGTGTATTGATGCAACACGACAGGGTAGTTGCATATGTGTCCCGACAGCTGAAAGAATATGAGAAGAACTACCCTACCCACGATCTTGAGTTGGTAGCAGTAGTACACGCGTTTAAAATTTGTAGACATTACCTGTACGGCGAGCAGTGTGAGATCTTCTCCGACCATAAAAGTTTGAAGTATTTCTTTACGGAGAAAGAACTGAATATAAGGCAGAGAAGGTGGTTGGAGTTGATTTAAGATTTTGATTGTACCATCAGTTATCACCTAGGGAAAGCAAACGTGGTAGCTGATGCGTTGAGCGGGAAATCCAGGGAGCCAGTGTTGGCGGTTATGGGGATCCAGCATCCGATCATGACGGATCTGGAGAGGCTCGGCATAGAGTTGGTAGAGAGTGATCTTCCAGTGTATATTGCCAGCTTAGTGGTATAGCCTACTCTTCAGGAAAGAATTAAAGCTGCTCAGAAGGAAGATCCAGAGTTAGTGGAGGTGATAGACAGAGTACAGAGTGGGCAGGAGGAGGATTTCAGTATGGTAGATGATGGAGCTTTGCGGTTCCAATCCAGGTTATGCGTTCTTGCCGATACTGAGATTAGGAAAACCATTCTAGAGGAGGCTCACAGATCTTTGTATATAGTTCATCCTGGCAGTACGAAGATGTACAGAGATTTGCGGGAGTCGTACAGGTGGAGTGGTATGAAGACAGAGATTGCCGAGTATGTAGCCCAGTGTTTGACGTGCCAGCAGGTGAAGGTTGGGCACTAAAAGCCAGCAGGGCAGTTGCAGCCGTTATTTATCCCAGAATGGAAGCGGGATCACATATCGATGGACTTCATGTCAGGACTGCCGACTGCATTACATGGCAAGAATGCCATCTGGGTGATTGTTGATCGGTTGACAAAGACCGCTCACTTTATACCTATCAAGATCCGCTACTCTCTCAGCCGTTTAGCAGAGATTTACATTCAGGAGATAGTTCGTTCTCATGGAGTGCCAGTATCGATTGTGTCAGATTGAGACCCGCGATTTACATCACGATTTTGGAGGAGTTTGCAGGAAGCTATCGGGTCTCAGTTATCGTTTAGCACAGCATTCCATCCGTAGTCAGATGGAAAGACTGAGAGGACGATACAGATACTTGAGGACATGCTCCGCTCGTGCGTACTTAACTTTGGGGGTAGTTGGACTCAGTTCATGCCATTGGTAGAGTTCACGTATATAATAGTTACCAGTCTAGCATTGGCATGGCACCATTAGAGGCTTTATATGGTAGGAGATGTCGTTCTCCTTTGTTTTGGGAGGAAGTGGGTGAGCGGCGAGTAGTGGGGCTAGAGCTTGTGCAGCAAGCGCGTGATAAAGTTTAGCTTATCAAGGACATGATCAGTACAGCTCAGAGCCGACAGAAGAGTTATGCCGACCATCGCCGCAGGAATTTAGAGTTTGACGTGGGTGATCACTTGTTTTTAAAGATAGTTCCGATGAAAGGGGTTATGCGATTTGGGAAGAAGGGTAAACTTAGTCCTAGGTTTATCGGTCCATTTGAGATTCTAGATAAAGTGGGACCAGTAGCCTACAAGCTAGCTTTGTCACCTGTATTGTCCAGGATCCATGACGTATTTCACGTTGCTGTATTGAGGAAATATGTCCTAGACCCTTCTCATGTCATCAGTTATGTTGAGGAAATACGTACCAGTCTAGCATTTCGGAAGGGAAAAACAAAAAAGGGGAGTTTCAGGGCTTCGTCGACGAAGGCTTAAGAGAATTTGTCGACAAACACAGGGCTTCGTCGATGAGAAAATACCGAGAGAGGTTCTGAGGCAACCTAAATTTCGTCAACGAATACAAGGTCTCATCGACGAAGGTCGGGCTCGTCGACGAAATCCTGTTTTATAAGAATGAAAAATCCAAGAGAAATATCATTTCGAACGAAGCCTCTCTCTCTACGGTTCTCTCTCCCTTCTCTCTACGTTTCTGGCCCCACCAGTCGTCAGATCGACGATCCGAAGCCACCACGACGATCATGGCAGAGTTCTCTATAAGTTTGCCGGGGCGGATCGTCAGGGAAACGAAGTTGGATTCCATCTCAAATCCAGGGTAAACCTTTTTACTCAATTTTTGAAAATACTACACATGAAAAGTATTCTACACATGAAAATACTCAACACCCTGAAATGTATTCTACACATGAAAATACTCAAGTTTAATACTGGGGGTTTTCAATTTCGGAGTATTGGTCACGGAACCCCTCAGGTGTTAAACTTGAATGTTTTTGGGAAAAAACTTTCTACTCAATTTGTGGGTTTTTGACAGTTGAGGAAAATATTGTATGCTTAGAAATACTAAACTTTAATTTTGGGATTTTTTATTTTCAGGGTGTTGAGTTAGGAACCCTGCGGGTGCGAGGGAAGTTTTATTAGGGGCTTTCTAGGAATCAGGTAAGGAATTAAACTAAGCTAGTACTGTTTGGAAAATGCTGATATATATATACATATATATATATATATAGTTATCATTTGATTTATGGAAAATGTATATGATTATATATATATATATATATATATATATATATATGTCTTATATTTGCAAAATACTGTGAAAATGATCGTATGTTGAGTATGTTGAAAATCTACTGTGTGGCATGAGTAAAAATGTTGTGTAATTCTATTTTCTGGGAATGTGGATGATGTGGATTTTTATGATGGAAAACCGGTGTACGGGCCATGCTATGTGATTTGCCGGCATACAGGCCGTGCTATGTGATTTGCTAGCGTACAGGTCGTGCTATGTGTTTTGCCGGCGTACTGGCCGTGTTATGTGATTTGCCAGCGTACGAGCTATGCTATGTGATTACTGTTTTCCAGCGTACGGGCTGTCCTATGTGTAGCTGGCGTACGGGCCGAGCTATGATAAAATGTGAAATACCGGCGTACGGGCCGATGATTTTTATGATACATGTATATATGTGGAATGATATGATTGATGTGAAAATAAATGAAATGAGATATTTATGTATCATGGTTTCAGTATATGTATATGATAACAGAACCTGGTTGGCTTGGTTTAGGCTAGCACTTGCACGGTACCGTTGCTATGTGTCTATGATCCGCGTGATCATGATATCCGTGTTAATGCCACTATATGGAGTGGTGTGAGATTGGATAGTCGATGTGGTTATTTTCAAGAAGTGTGCTGTTATCGCCCCTGGTGGACGGATCAGTCTGGGTATACCCATCGGACCTACAGACTAGACTATCGACTTGGCAGTGGTCGGCCAACCATTGTCAGCTCCCGCCTTCGGGCCACACAACCCAGTCATGTGGAGGTAATACATGATAACTGCCAGCTAACCCACCAGAATGGTTTTTATGTTATTATTATTATGACATGAGTTGAGATATGTTATGAAAATGCAGTATGTTCTGCCATGTTGATTTATATATATATATATATATATATATATATGTTTTCCCAGATTTGATGAAACAGTACTAAATGTGTTATATATGATATATGTTGAACACGAATTACTCATGTTGCCACACACTAGTATTAGTTTATTTCCTTTACTGAGAGGTGTCTCACCCCTAAATTTCATTAACATCTCAGGAGCCCCAGATAGGAGAGCGGGAAAAGCCCCGCAGAATTAGTGTTGTTTATCTGCCCTCTGCGAAGGGTAAGTTTTGGTAGGGATAGTTAGATTTTGAGGGAATTGCCCCTAAATTTATTTTTGGGTTGTATATACTGAGAGTTAGTGGTTGTAGTACTCTTGTATATGTTATGCACATTATGATGAGCTGTATATGATTTTATACTTTCTGCTGCATAGGCTTCTACTGTATGTTTTGTTATATCCCTGGTACCCACGGGTTCAGGTGGATGGTGACCTACTAAGCTGGATTGTGGGATATGTAGTATTAATCTTATGATGTTGATAAAATAAAATAAAAATTTGAAAAATGAGCAGGTCGTGACACAACTACACAAGGTCACCTGGTCTAACCCCGATTACATTACCATGTGCAAACTACGCTGCGTCAACCCACGCCCACTATGGTCCGTTGCTACATTTGGTGACCAGCCGAATCATACTGGTAATATTTCGCACTCCGGATATAAAGTTGGCCACCCTTGGTGATATTTCGCACCCTGGATATAGAGCCAGCCACTCTCGGTGATATTTTGCACCCTGGATATAGAGCCAACCACTCTCGGCGTACAGTAATTAGTCGCCCCTAACCGATTTCACAAAATCTGGAATCACTTTTGAACTCACGTCCCTATACATTTCAGTGTATGGTAATAAGCCGCCACATAACTATTTTTCACAAATATCTGGAACAACATACATACATACACACGTACCACACTTATTTGGTTTACGACAAATCATATCGTTTACAATTTCAAGTATACAATTTATGCAAATATGGATTACGATCACCTCAATAATACAGTTTAAACAACATAAACGATTTTCCAATCAAATAAGAGATGATACCCAAAATCCCCAATTTTCTCAAAAATTGTAACCCAAAAATCCCGTGTTTTTACCTGACAGATTTTTCCAAATAAGTAGTCAAAACATACATACGAACGTAGCCTACAGGCTTACCGATCTTGATTTCAAAAATGAACTGATATAAATAGAATCCCCTTACCTCAACTCGAAACCAAACCACAAACTCTACGGCCCTCAAAACTACGAACCGAGACTCCGAAATCTACAAACCACAGTACTAAACATGCTTACGATCCATACTACTATACATATACCGAATCAGAAATGAAAACTGAGCCTCACCTCGATTTTGGCCCGAAACCCGAAAATGCTCGAACTGAGAATCCGATCCACAAAAGTTGTAGAGAATCCGTCCACGATCCTTATGGTAACCTCAGATTTTCGATTCTATTAATGACCAGCGAGGAAATCTAAAGAGAGAGAGTAGAGAAAGCTTAGAGAGAGAGAGAGAGAGAGAGAGAGAGAGAGAGAGAGAAACTTAGTGAAGAAGAAAAGGTTAAATTCCTTTTATACCCCCTTTTACCCACCCGGTTTTCGTCGACCAAAAGCACCTTCGTCGACGAAAAATCAAGGATTTCGTTGCGGATGTCGGCAGCCTCGTCGACGAAGTCTGATATTTAAAATTTTCCAGACCTCTCAGCTTCTCTTCGTCGAAAAACCTCTGAATTTCGTCGACGAAAAGTCTATTGCCTTTGTCGACGAAATCTGGCTTCGTTGACGAAATCTGCAGAAATCCATTTTATATTTTCCGGGTTCTTACATCTACAAATAGTTAGGAGTGAATCTTTCAAATGTCAATTTTTCTATCTTTTAAATTAAAATTTTGAAAATAGTCTTAACAAATTAGTATACATAAGTGAATGGATCTACATATATGCTCTACTAAAATTTTTTAAAATAAAGAAAAATTTTAGATAAATTAAGGATATTTTTTTTCATTAAAATTTCTAAGTCCGTACTAAAAAAAATTTCTAGGTCGTGTCTTATACATTATGGACAAAATTCTTCAAACCTCACGGTTAGGTACGAGAACATAGTTACCTCAATTGAAGAGTCTAAAGATTTGACTATGATAATGCTAGAATAATTGTTGATGTCCTTACAAGCACATCAATAGCGAGTAAAAGAGGAATTGACAATTGGTGTTGAAAAAACCCTAGATAATCAATTGAAAATTTACAATAAAAGGGATGAACATCGGAAGCAAGCCGAATCAAATCAGGGAAGTCAAAATTCATGTTATAAGCAGGGCCTGCTCAGCCTTTAGGCAGTTGAGGCGCCCGCCTAGGGCTTCCAAATTTTTTCTTAATATAATAATATAATTTTTGGGTCCCAAATTTTTTTTTAATTAAATAATATTAACATTATTTATTATGCTCTATTCCCATAATTAGTAATTTTGCATCTCAAAAAGTTAGAAAAATTAATTTTAAATAAAAATAAAATTAAACAAAATATTGAAGATCCTTGATTAAATCATTCGCCTAGGGCCCCATATTGTGAAGAGCCAGCCTTGGTTATAAGGATAAAACCCACTTGAGCAACTGTTGGAAAATTAAGTTTGCTTCCATGTAGGAGATGGTTTCCATTCAAGGGAGAGCAATTGGAACTCATAAGTGATAGGGAGATTATTGAGAATTTCACTTGCGTGTTTGTCCTACATTGAAAAAATATAGTGAATGATGAATAATGACCTACTTACTTATCATATAATTAAACGCATATCACAAAGTCAACCTGAACCCGTAGGTAACGGGGACACACACCTATCATACACAGTAGAAACCCAAGCAGCAGTAAATATAAATTACATCCATCAAATCATAAAATACATAATACCAGAGTCAACTACAATCCATAGTAGTACTGTATTCATATATAATCCCTAAAAATATCTAAAAATATTTCTAGGCTCTCACATCTAAATCTCCAGATCTTAGTTCAAAATTTACCCTCCTAGCTGGGTAGCACAACTAACTCAACAACGGCCTCGCTCCACTGATCTTTCTCGTTTTCCTGAAAATTATTTAAGATGGAGTGAGACACCTCTCAATAAGGAAAAATAAACTAAATACAACTGTGTGGCAACATGAATATTTAATGCTAATATAGTTATACAGTACATTTTGCATACTATAAAAAACATTAATCATTTAATAACTGTATAAACATATACTTTCATATTTCTAATAAATCGTACTGTTCATGAATTGTATGTAATAGCTAATAATACTGAAAATTTATCCAGGATGAATAGTTAGCTGATGTCATGTATTACCCCCCATGACGGGTTGTGTAGCTCGAAGCCGGAACTCGGCAATGGCTAGCCGACTATTGTCGATTCAAAAATGTTTGTAAATACGATGGGCCCCGCCACACCTTGGTCCAGACTGCTAGGTGGACGTCTACAACTCTACACTGAAAGTCACATCGACTATCCATCTCCCACCCCCTCTACTACCAGGGACGGTTAGCACAAGTCTGAAACATAATAATCTGATTTGTATAACTATGGTACCGTGCTCCTGTAACTAAACTGAACTATCCTCCGGGTTCTGATAATATATAATACGTGATAATATACAGTTTAACGTAAAAAGATTGATAACATTTTCTGAAATAACATAAATACATACGACCTTGCGCCAATTACTTTCATATTTGCGGCCTTGTGCCGAACATTTCATGAATATAGCCTTACGCTGAAATCATACATAATAGACGACCTTGCGCCGGCCATCAATCACGGCCTTGCAACGAATATTTCATAAATGATAATCTGAGTAAACATGTTATTTATCATGTATTGTAAAATCGTAATGTACTGCATTATTTCGTAATTTCTGAAAACAAACTTTATCTGTAAAAGTGCCTTAACATAATACTTTTCATATAAAATAATATTCATGCCACAAAATGCTGAATGAGACCATATATTCTACACTAAAGTCATATTTTCTTGCATTTTATATTAATACATACATTTCAATATAATAGTAGTATTTTTCCCAAATAAACATTTTCTTAATGATATTCAAATATAATATACATGTTTTCCGAACATAAATTTACTAGTAATTGAATAGTACTTTCATGAAAAAATGACTGCTTTAGTTTATTCCCTTACCTGATTTCTGAAAAGAAACCTCCCCTAAAATACACTCGTCCGGCACCCGCAGGGTTTCCCGTTCAACACCCTGAAATCAATATCTTTTAGAACTAAATTTCAGTATTTTTTCGTGTACAATATTTCTCATAACTATGGAAAGACCAAGATTTGAATAAAAAGTCTTACCTTAAACTAGGGATGACTTCCAAAGTAGCTCTACCGAAAGTCCACTCCGGTAGATTTGTAGAAAACTTTCCCAAGAGCGTCGTGATGGCTTCAGATCGTCGAATCGGCGAGAATCCAGCCTGAAATATTAGAGAGAAGGCAGAAGGGACAAAGTGAGGAGAGAGAGAGAGAGAGAGAAATGCTCGCAGGATTTTCAGTTATAAAATGAAGATTAGGTCGATTTATACACTGGCCTTCGTCGACGAGTCACGTCACTTTGTCGATGAGGTCAAGTAGTCAATTCGTTGATGAATACTATTACTCGTCAACGAAATTCAGAGTTGGTAAAAATAGCCTCTTCATATCTTCTCGTCGACGAAATGCACCCTCGTCGCCCTCTTTTATATTTCAATTTTCCTCTCTCTTTAATATTTAAATACCATTATTCTTCAGGTCATTACATGATGAGTGCTTATATACATAATTAGGCTCAATACCCAATTGACTTAAGCTTTTGGGTCAAGTTGGTGCTCATTTAGTGTATCAAGTCTGCCTACCAAGAGGATTCCCTTGATACTAACAAGTGGCATCAAAGCCAACGGTTTGTAACTCCAGGCGAGTGACATTGCAAAAGTCAACTCCGATACCACTTGTTAGCGCTAGGAGTATCTTTATGGTGGGCTTGATACCCATGGGTCAGCACCAGGATGACCAAAAAACTTAATTCTATTAGTTATTGGACCCAATCATGTATACAAGCACTCATTATCCACTATATTTTTCCGATGTGGCACAAACTCACCAGTGAAATTCTAAATAATCTTCTCCTCACTTGATGAGAAACTATTCATATAATATGTTGTATAGCTATGATTGAAGTCACTTTCACCATCAATGTATTGAGTAATTTTATGTTAAATTATCTAATTTTATTATAATTTATTTAAATATACTTCAGTCATGAATGTCAATGTGATAATTTAATTAAAATGAATAATCATCATTTGAAAATTGCCTAAATTGTATTATTGACCGGTGCAAACTGCAAGTGCACAGTATCGTAGTTTTATAATATAATGATGTGTAGAGTATCGTCCTCAGGGATTGATGTCTTAATTTTACCAAGTACCGAAATTTTACTAACCTTGATTTTATTTAGAAAAATTAACAATTTTAGACTGCAAAATTTAAACAAAGCTACTTTAAATAAACTATTCAGGAGAATTTAAAATTGAATACCGCGTGTCAAATTGATGATGGTGAAAACTTCTAGGAAACCGATTTCACTTAGTTTCTCACTATGCTTTACTCATTTAGCTAATTTAACTTCGTTTTCTCTGTTTGTTAGCAAATCGCCAATTTTTCCAAAAGCCTCTTTTGATAGTTAATCGGAACCTATTCTTGTTTATTATTTAACATAAGAGTATGCAAATTAATAATGCAAGAACGCAGTAAGACCCTCGATTTTTTATGCTACGTAGGTTCATACAAGTCTTTCAATCTTTATATTTACCTACGCTGAATTATCCAAGATCTATCCTATAATCCCCCCTTTAGGTAGTAAATCACAAGACTAAAATCATTTAATTAATGGTCAGTTAATTAAAAGCATTAGGCACAGAATAACTCAAAAAAACATTAATGAAAACTATTTTAGATTAGCATCAAAGAGCAAGCATAGTTCGAAACAGGCTACATCGTTTTCCTAGAATTCAAAAATTTAGTTCATTCCAAAAATAAAATCCAACATAACAGATTTCACCATATTTTCTTCAATTAGGAGCGTACGGGAAAGATCAACACTCGCCGTACCGCCGTCGCGCGTCACGAACATCCCGAACACCGCCGTTGTTCGCCACCTTCCGATTATGAAAAGATAGTATTTTTGGGTGCTTCCAACTCTCCTTTGCTAGCTGTGTGTGTATCTTCGCAGCACCCCCAAAAGAAAACCACAAGAAAGCTCTCCAAAAAAAAATTTTTCCAAGAAACTCTATGTGCTTTTTGCCTCCCTTCTCTTTCTCCCCAAGAAAAATCCTTTTTTTTTTCTTCCTATGGTGCGGCCTCTCTCTCCTCAGCCCCAGTGCACGCTGCTCTCTCCAAATCTCCTCTTGCACACGGCCCCCCATAGGGAAACCCTCCCTTGTTGACTTTTCCATCCTTTCCTTTTTTCCTTTCTTTCTTTGCTTTTCTTTCCTTTCTTTTTTTCTTTCCATTCTTTTGTCTTTCCTTTGTATGTACCCAGCGCACACTGCCCTTATGAGATGACCTGGCTGCATGGCTGGGTCACATCTCATTTTTTGATTTTTTGATTTTCTTTTTTTTTTCAAAGGTACATGAACTGCCCTCCTCTTTCAAGCCCACTTTTGACCCTCTTACAGCTCGTAACTCTCAAAGCTTAAAACATAACAGATGTAGAGTTCTTTTTCAGATTTTTCCAGGATTTTGAATCATCTCAATCGGAGCTTCTATGAGAAAGTTACGCCAAGATTACGAAGAATTGTCGAAAAAATCCATAAAACGGCGTATGCTAACTTCACGTCTGATTTCGGCCTTGATGCTGCCAGTATTTTGCAAAACACAAAACACGAAAATTGTAGATTGTTTTCTTATCTTTTTACGGCATCTTGAATCATCTGAATCAAAGGTTGGATGAGAGAGTTATGCACAGATTGCAAAGTACTGTCGGTTTTTTTTAGCTTCCAACAGTTGCTCTGCAATAAAAAACACCAAAATTTCATACATTACTCAATAAAACCCAAATTTTATAAATAGAACACAATGTTAGAATATTGAGAGTAATTAGGCATTTAAATACAAAATATCATTTGCAATGCATGAATTAAAGCACCTAATTACGCAATTTAAGCGCGTAATCAATTATTATTTGTCTAAAATCATACTTAATTAGATATATTGACCTAGTAATCCCTTTTGATATTATATATTGAATTTATTTAAAAATAATTATTTAAAAAAAAATTAGAACCTTACATGGAAAACTCAACACAAGATCAAAGAATGCTTCCCCCACATTTTTATTTGATAGGAGCAAGAATTATTAGTATATAATGTAAGAACTTAAAACGTATTTCTTTAATTGATGAGAACCAACATCATGCCAGAATCAGTTATGTCAAATCATTAAGAACATTAAATTGAATGCGGAAACGTACCTGAATCCATAACGTTCCAAGATGTCTCTAGTCGTGCAAATGGTCTTCCAGATCAACATGTAATGTCCAAAGAATTCCTTTTCCGTTCTCTGTATTCTCTTTTGGCGATGGGATGACAAAATAAAAATTATGGAACCGTCCATGTGATCAGGGAACTATAACCACTATATATATATAACCGTTGACCATATATGTGTATTTTCGTTTTCACCCATCATAATAAACGGAAATAACCATTAAAGTATCTACACATTAAAGGACCACAATCGTTTCAGATACATTAAAGCCCATTATAATCCAAAATAACCGATCACGTTTAAATAGGGCATTTCCTTCTTAGACAGTCCACAACACATAATTGTTTCGCATAAATACCTATAATTGAATTTTAATCCAACAATCTCCCACTTGGGCTATATGTGTAACCTCATAATTATGTATTGCAAAAAATAACCAAATGAGCTCAACTTTACTGCCATACGGAAATGTATCTATAACCAATCTCGTCCATCAATTAAACTAACATAGGATCAAAGCCGCATTTGTTACAATATTCGTAACTCGACCCATCAATTGTCACATATGCCAATACAACTGAATGACATGGATTATGATGTGGATGTGTAGCATGGAAATTTCATGCAATGTGATCTTAGCATGCCTATTTCCAAACTATCCACCTTAAACCTTAGTAAGATCAAACCATAATATAAATCAGAGTGTGAAAACCAAACTTTATATCTGTAGAAAATAACCTCAAATTAATCCATAAACGGGTATAACTAAAAAAACATGTCTATATCGAAAAAAAATATCCATAAATTACAAACTCCCACTAAAACTGAACATCATCTAGAAATATGACACCCTTCTGAGTAGTGTGCTCAAGAAACTATCTGGGTGGCAATCCCTTAGTAAGCAGATCCGCAACCATGGAGTTTGTACCAATGTCCTCTATAGACAACTGACCACTCTGAACACTTTCTTTAACAACTAGGAACTTGATGTCTATATGTTTTGACTTCATCGTGCTCCTATTGTTGTTGGAATATAAAACTGTAGATTTTGTAATGACTTGCTTATTTTACCAAATTTTTTTTTCCTTGCCCATAATAATATTCTATATAATAATCCTGGAAAATCATAATCAACTTCGTAAATCATAATCCACTTGAACCCAAGGGTACCAGGGGTATACCTGAAATATAATATCGATACCTAAGCAGCTGGAAACGTAATAACATATATATATATATATATATATATATATATATATATATATATATCAAATTACCATTTAACACAATACTAGAGTCTACTACATCCCTCATATGATTACCCACAACCCAAAATATCAAAAACAAGTCGTAGGGTCGTCACCCAAAAATCCGTCTTACCCTAGCAATAGACTTACCCTTCAAATATGATAGAACAGTTGAATTCTAATGCCGTGAAACTCTATCCACTCTTCTATCTAGGGCTCCTAAAATGTTTATATAATTTGGGGTAAGACACCTCTCAGTAAGGGAAATAAACTAATATCAGTGTGTCGTAATATGAGTATTTTCGTGTTATACATATAATAGTATATAAACATATTTGATAAAACTGTCTGTATCACATCTAAGAGAAGCATGTTTTATCATATTATGGTATAACATACTGAATTTCTATACTCATAAATTATCTCATATAATTGTACATAGAAAACATCATGGATGGTTAGCTGGCTGGTGTCATGTCTTACCCCTATATGACTGGGTTGTGCGGCCCGAATGCGAGACTTAGTAATGGTTGGCCGACTACGCTAGATCAACATAAGTGTGTAAGTACGATGAGTCTGCCCCTCTTGGTCCGGACACTAGAGGGACGCTTGCGCTACAATAAACCACATCGACTGTCGATCTCCCACTGCCCCGTATAGCAAGCAGTAACACTAACATAAACATGATCGTGATCATATAGTACCGTGCTTCATGAAAGGCTAAACGAAGTCAACTAGGTTCTGATAACATATAACATATTTCCAAATAATGATACATGACTATTTCATAATCATATCTGTCATGTTAATATTTTCATACATTTTTGCATAACATATCATATAAAATTTACGACTCTTACGCCGGCAGTTTGTATTTTATAAATCACTGCCCGTACGCCGGTATTGCATATCATAAAAACCTTCGGCCTTTGCACCGGTATTTCATATAAAATCTCCGCCCTTGCACCGGTATTTCATATAAAAGTTCGGACCTTATGCCGGCTTATCATGTAGAATCCTCGGTCCTTAAGCCAACATATCATATAAAATTCCTTAGTCTAAAAAATCTCTGTATCATTTTAATATTTTCCTGAAAGCAGTAATAACTTACCTATTTTGTAAACATAATATTTCATCATCATAATTTTCGTGGTAAATATTAATTATGCCACACAAAAGAGATAATAAACTTATTTATGATATTATACATGAAATTTATATTTCTGATCAACAACATTATTTCCAACATAATTCTACAGTATGCATATTTATCTGAAACTAAATGCTATAAAATAATAAATACTTTTTCATAAAATCTTGACTTAATTTATCACCTTACCTGATTTTTGAAAAGCCCCTACAATGTCTAGTCTTACACTCGTAGAGTTCTCCGTTTGATCAACACCCTGAAAATAACATCTTCTTAAATAAAACTTCAGTATTTTTTCGACTACTACATTTTTTGCAACTCTAGGAAAGTCAAACACTAAATAAAAAGTCTTACCCTGAATTTGGGATGGAGTCCAAGTTAGCCCCACCAGCGATCAACTCCAGCAGATTTGAAGAGAACTTTCTCAAGAGTGTCGTGGTGGCCTCAGATCGTTAAACCGGTAAGAAACCGCCCAAAATCTTAGAGAGAAGGGAGAGGGGACAAACAAGAGAGAGAGAGAGAGAGAGAGAGAGAGAGAGAGAGAGAGAGGGTTCCTCACATAATTTATGAAGAAAAATCGAGTTTAAACTATTTATATACCTGCACTCATCGAAGAGTCATGTCACTTCGTCGACGAGGCTACGAAGGAAATTCGTCAACAAATGCTCATTCCTCGTCGACGAAATTCAAAACTGAAAATAGTATCTTGGTAACTTTTCGTCGACAAGAGACGTGTCCCCGTCGACAATCCCAATAAGTCACTTCGTCAACGAACGCGACTGTAACCCCCTTTCTAATTTCCTTTTTCTCTTTATTTTTTATTTAAATACCATAATTCTTTAAATTTCTACAAATTTATTGTCACAAAATAATTTAAGTGGTCTATATAAAATGTAGTGCGGGCCACATACAGGGCTGGCTCTTCACAATATGAGGCCCTAGGCGAATGATTCAATCAAGGACCCTTAATATATTTTTTTTAATTTTTATTTTTATTTCAAATTAATTTTTCTAACTTTTTGAGATGCAAAATCACTAATTAAAGTTTTATATTTAAGATTTTTAAGTATTTCTTTTTCTATTGATAACATAGTCAATCCATTTAATCTTTCTTGTGACATAGTTTCGTAAGGGTACTGGAGCGGGCTCATTTATATTTTGCTTAGAATTAAAAATAAATTTATTAAGAGCTCTCTTTTGAGATGACACTAATTCTTCTATTTTTTTTCTTCCTTCGTTTTTCATATCCGGATTCATATTTTCTCGTTGACATAGTTAAATTTCAAAATTAACACTATAAATTGACAAATTATGTAAACAAATAAAAATAAATTTAATAAATCTATAGAAATAGTAAATTGAAACAATATAATCTGATTATTTTTATTATTACAAATTGATCGGCGAGCGAGACTTTAGAGATATCGGATTCTTGCCGAATACAGCGCTCTAACCTCAAAGCTTCCAAAATCTAAGAAAAAATAGAAAAAAAAAAAAAAAAAATTCAGAGTGAAAATAATAGAAAATTAATATACAAAATTAAAATCAAAATTAAAGTTGAAGAAAATTACAGAGAATCGGAGGCTCGAAGATGATGAACACAATAGTTGGAGCAAAAATCATAGAGAAACCAAGAAATGAGAGTGAGAGAGTGTGAGGGATGAAAAAAAATTTTTAGAGAGACTAAGAGAGAGAGAGATGGGAGTAATAGATAATTTGAAATACAATAAAGTTATTAATTGGGAAGTATAAGACTTGAAAAAAAAAAAGAATTAAATTGTATTTATTTTATATTTTAAAAAATAATTTCATTTATTTATTAGTTGAGAAGTCAATTATAGGAATAGAGCATAATAAATAATATTAATATTATTTAATTAAAAAAAATTTAGGGCTCAAAAAGTATATTATTATATTAAAAAAAATTACGGGACTCCAAATATTTGGGGGCCTTAAGTGGGTGCCTCAATGGCCTAAAGGCAGAGCCGCCCGCCACATATTACAAAATTTAATAAGATCACATGAATCCGTGTGATGACATAACTAATTCATCGTTTATATGCTACTATATAAGATGTAATGGTGAAGGGTCGGTGACGAGAAATAAAGAAAATAAAAGGAATAGTGAAAGTGAGTAGAACTTGCTTGCTAATGTAAATTTAAAGAGCCATATTCCGAAAAATATATAGGAAGGCAAAATGAAGAAGAAGACCAAAACTGGAGTCAAAAGATAACGAAAAGAAAAGGGACAACCAAATAGAGACACCATATTAGAGGGAACATGGTCGGTGTGGACATGCATGGAGGTTCATAACTTTGAGGATATCAAACTTTAGTTTAGTTTTCTGTGAATTTAATAATAAAGGTCGGCGAATTCCCATGCATAAAATAATTAGCCACGTACATTTCCTTTCCTCAATTCCCGGAAATCTCTCTCTCTCTCTCTCTCTCTTCAGTTTTACAATCTCCGAGGTCTTGACACGTGTACGAACAAAAACCTAATGGTATAAATAGAAAGTCACACCAGCCCTTCATTGGACCAAAGATTAATCATCACCGCCCACCCAGGAGTGATCGTTTTGGATATTATTTATAAAAAAAAAAATCAGATATGCCCGTGGAGTATTATTATTATTATTACTTTTATTTTTATTTTTTATTTTAAATCTTTTCAATTTTACTAAACAAAAAATTTGTTATAGCCTATTAAATATAGCCTAAATCAGTTTTGACAGGACCATGCAAGTCTCTACTAATTCATAGTAAATTCCGTTTAAAGAGCTTGAGTATCGAATCAGACTAGTCGCCAATTCCAATCAAATTGGATTGGACTTGCTGGTCCAATTCGGCTTTTAAAACTATTCTTATAAAAATGTTTTTTATTACAATTTTCTATCTAAAGTATGTTTCCCCTTTTTCTTTTTTGCAAAAATGAAGAAATAAATTTTAATTTCTCTCTTATTTATTATGTCAAGTATGTACAACAATATTTACCATAAAAGGCTCAAGTTATAATGAATACGAAGTTATATGATTCAACTCCAACATAATTACTCAAATATACCTTATCTAAATATGACACAGCTCTTTAAATTTTTGACAATTATAAAAACAAAAGTTTGAATAATTGGTACCAAAAAATTAAGTGAATGATGTTATTTTTATCAATAAGATTATAATCTCATACGGTATTTTGCATGTTTATCGAAAGAGTAGATAATCTTTGATAGATTGTCAAACATACGAAGATTTCTTCTGTAGTTATCAAAAAGTCAAGAGAGGCCTCTTTGAAATTTAATTAATTAGTCTTTTCCTTTTTATAAGGACCAATTGTAATGTGCTTAAATTTATTATTTTTGGGAGATAATTGAAAGTCATAAAATTTTATTTGATTTTAAAATTAAAAATAATTTATTAAATTACTTATATACTTATTATTTACAAATTTGTAATTTTAAGATAACTTGTCAATTCAGTATACTTGGAGGAAAAAATGAATGAAAATAATTTATACATCCCTTAATTAATAATATGCACTATGAAAATCCAATAGTGATTTATGTAATTAATTATGAGATGCATATTGCTATGACTTTAATTTTAAAAATCCATTTAAACACCAAGTATAAGACACTCAAATTGAAACATCAAAACTAACAATAATTGAGTGAAAGTATTGATCGAAAAATATCAATGATAAGAATTAATTGTTTTTGCGTCAACGAGTGAAAAATTGAAGCATTGTTTTATCTTTTTACTTTTTAAAAATTATAAAAAGATTGTTAATTCTCCGGTATTTGTATTGAAAATTTTTAAATATTAATTATTACTACTTTAAAAAATCATATAAATACTTTAAAATTAAAAATAACTATTAATTTTATGGTTATTTTAAAATAAAAATAAAATTATTTTTCAAAACTAAATGAATTTTTATAGTTTTCTAACTCTTATAAGATTTTCCTATTTTGCCCAAACTCTATCTCAAATAATAGGACTTCAAATTAAAAGGAGGGGAGCAAAAGGAAAATTTGCTTTAGAATTATAAAAATAGACTACCCATTAAGAGAACAAGAAGACACTAGGATGCAAAGGTTTCGCTTTCCCAAGCAAACAATTTATTTGGTTTCAAAAAGAAAATACATATAATGATGGTAGCTTCAGTCCAAAACATTGGGGTTGACTTAAGTCTGCTTAAAGTTTTTACTAATTAATTTATCCAAAGAAAAAAAAAAACTTGGAGTTTAAATTTTAAAATTCTAATGTTCCTACCTAGCTTGTGCATTTATAGTCAAATGTACACTTAAATGTTTCAATCATGGTTCTGAAAACCGAACCAAACCGGTCATGTTTGGTTCAAGTATTAGTTGAAAATTGAATTTTTGCAATTCGACTCACCTTGTGCGAACTGGTCGAAACCGGTGCAACTCGAGTTTGTTGTCGGATCAATCTAGTTCTTTTATTTTAATTAATTTTTAAACATACTTTTATGTTAAAAGGGTAAAAGTAATTTATTTGAAGGGTAATTTCATAAATCAAAATTCTAAAAATTTAGAAAGCAAAAAAAATAAAACAAATAATAATTAACAAATCCCAAAGCTAAATATATTATGAATTTATATTTTCATTATTTATACTTATAAATAAATTTAATTTTCAAAATCATGGTTTCAAGTAATATTTAATTTTGAAGTCATATCACTTTTACAAATTAGAAATGAAGTCATATCATTTTCTTTCCCCGTATGCGCGATCACATGATAGCACAAGCGCTGGGGTTCTCGTCGCTGAACGCCGTGGTGTACCGCACTTCGGCTGAGCTGGCACGCGCGAGCTGCGCCACGTGTGGGTCGTACGAGTTGCTCACGTACCCCGCGGGGGCCTTCTTATCGTACACCCCGGGTGCGTAGGGGTGGGCGACGACGTCGTATGGCACGTAGCGCCAGAGCTCGGCCTTCTTGCCCGTCCGATGGCAGACGCGTGCCAACACCTTGGCCGGCTTCCACGTATCCCACGACGGTCAGCTTGTTCTGCTTGGGCTCCACCTCCACCTGCTTCACACCTTTCATCCCCTCCACCGCCCGCCTCACCTTCCGCTCGCATCCTTCGCAGTCTATCCTCACCCTTATCTCCACCGTCCGATCAAACAAAAATCACATCACAGCAAAAATCAAAAATCAAAAGTGGGATGCGGCCTCAAAGGCGGACAAAACCAAAGTGGTTGGAACCGAGGAATAACAAGCACTGATTTGGTGTTGGCCGTTGGGAACTTCAGGATACTACAGACACTACGAATTAACTGAGCCAATGAAATTCTGCCACGTCAAAAGCAGTCCAATACGATTCAAAAAGAGTTAGGATCTTCTGTGGTACGATACTACGATTTCCCAGAGAAAAGGAAATCCAATAGCAAGCGATACTTTTCTCCTTCGCGAGGAAAGAAGTGGGTAGTCAAATTACTATCTTACCTATCTAGTTAAGGAGCTACCCAACTATACCAAAATTCGCAACAAAAGACGGGCTAGTCCCGTCATTTTAACAGTTCGCCAAGACCAACGGAAGCCGACCACGCGTTTCCCGACGGAGCAGGCGCTCAGTTGCGGAGTTCTGAGCTCGGAACTTGGAACTCGCTCCACTCTTTCAAGAGAAAGAAATTATTTTTCGAAAATAGTAACGAAATTTTTGAGAAAAGAGAAGAACACAGATCCAGCACGATTATCATGAAATAGCTGGACCGAACGATTCAAGCGAAGAGTAGGCGCAGGCCTGGCTACTTCACGAACTGAGAACAGATGTAAGCTACCATATGACTCAATTTACGGCGTGCCTTCTTTTTTTTTTTAAATTTGAAAATGAAAAGAAGACGAGTGAAGAAGATAGGTAGAAGCAAGAAGACATCAGAGAAGTGTTGGGTGTCCCTCCTTATGGCGCCCAAAAATTGGAAAGAATTTTTTTTTTTAATGGTTGTTGGCTTCTCAAGGAAGCAGTATTCAACACCAAGCCTCACGCGCAGTAATTGAGGCTGCCACTTCATCTCCTTTTTTTTACCATCTTGTCTTGCAACAGAAAATCTTCTTCACAACTAGCAGCCCTCTCCACTCTCTCTATTTTTTTGACGGAAACACCACACAGCTCCTCATGCCAGCGCCTGCAGCCAACACCAGCAGCAAGTCCACGCACCAGTACGCACCAGTGCTAGTCATCTTCTTCATTGCAGTAAGCTACTGCTGCTTCTTCTTCATGTGTCTCCAGCTGCATGTTATTTACAGCATATTGGGATTTCTTTTAGTGTGGTCTTTTGGTTGGTTCTTTGGAGCTTTGTTCAGAATATTTGGTGAGACATTTCCATCTTACTACATTTATTTATACACTCTTGTGTATTTGTAAGGCTTCTGCCTTTTGTATCCACTTTGTACAAAATATTTGGTGATAGTGGATTTGGACCGCCGTACCCTGTGAACGTACCTCAACATTTGAGGGAACCACGTTAATTTCTTGTGTCTCAATTTTATTGTTTGCATTACTCCATTGATTTATTTGTGGGAATTAGTTCATACATAATATTTGCCCAACAAGTGGTATCAGAGCCGTGTTATTTGTACGCATTAAATTTGTGTAAATCATGGATGGTAATGTTGGCTGTAGATTAGCTTCAATGGAAGCAATTGGGTAACTTGGAAAACAAAAATGCAAGATCTTTTATTTTGCAAAGATTTGGATGGGCCTATTGAGGGTGATAGCCGAAAGCCTAAAGACATGAGTGATGATGAGTGGAATAGGCTTAATAGGAAAACCGTTGGTGTTATTCGGCAATGGATTGATGATAGTGTTTTTCATCATATTTCTACTGAAACTTCGGCACATGAACTGTGGAAAAAATTAGAGGGTCTTTATGATAGAAAATCGGCTACAAATAAAGCCTTTCTTTTTCGAAAATTGGTGAATTTGAAATATAAAGATGGTGGTCTTATTACCGAACATTTGAATGAGATGAAAAATATTATCAATCAGCTTGCTACCATGAAAATAGTTTTTGATGATGAATTGCAGGTCTTAATGCTTCTTAACTCTTTGCCGGAAAGTTGGGAGACATTGGTTGTGACTGTTAGTAATTCGGCTCCCGATGGAATTGTTACTATGAACCAAGTAACTAGCAGCTTGTTGAATGAAGAAATTAGAAGAAAATCAGTTGGCTCTTCTCATTTAGAGGCACTTGTGACAGAAAACCGGGGGAGAGGCAGAAGTAAAAGCAGATATTCTCACCGTAATGATAAATCAAGAGGTCGGTCCAACTCAGTTTCGAAGAAAGATATTGAGTGTCACTATTGTCATAAAAAGGGGCATATGAAGCGGGAGTGTAGAAAATTGAAATTCAAGGAGCAAAACAAAGAGAAAAATTTTGAGAAAAAGCATGAAGACACAACTTCAGTTGCATCTGATGGTGATCTTATGGTTGTTTGTGATGATAGCTGCATTAATTTGACAAGTCAAGAGACTGATTGGGTTATTGATTCCGGTGCATCATTCCATGTCACTTCTCAGGGAGATTTCTTCACTTCTTATTCCAAAGGAAATCATGGAGTCGTTCGGATGGGAAATGAAGGTCTATCAAAAATTGTTGGTATTGGAAATGTTTGTTTGGAAACAAATTTGGGATGCAAGTTGGTACTCAAAGATGTGAGACATGTACCCGATATTCGACTAAATTTGATATCTACCGGAAAGCTTGATGATGAAGGGTTTGACAATCATTTTGGTGATAGAAAATGGAAGCTCACAAAGGGTAATTTGGTGGTGGCTAAAGGCAAGAAAACCGGTACACTTTATATGATGCAAGGTAAAATTGGTAATAGTGTTATGAATGCAATTGAAAGTCACTCTTCCACCGATTTGTGGCATAAGCGGCTTGGGCACATGAGTGAAAAAGGAATGTAGTTTTTGTTCAAAAAGAAGCTCCTACCCGGGATGAAAGGTATGTCTCTTAAAGCTTGTGTTCATTGTTTGGCCGATAAACAACATAGAGCTCCTTTTCGTGCAAAGTTTGTTACTAAAAAATCTAATGTTTTAGATTTGATACATTCAGATGTATGTGGTCCTTTGAAAGTTAAATCTCATGGTGGTGCACTTTACTTTGTTACCTTTATTGATGATTGTTCAAGAAAAGTTTGGGCTTACACCTTGAAGACTAAAGATCAAGTCTTAGATGTGTTTAAGCATTTTCAGGTTAAAGTTTAAAGAGAGACTGGAAAGAAGGTGAAATGTGTGCGCTCGAATAATGGTGGAGAGTACATTGGCCCATTTGATGCATATTGTTACAGCCAAGGAATTAGACATCAAAAGACCGTTAAGAAAACCCCTCAACAAAATGGTATTGCGGAAAGGATGAACCGCACCATACTGGAGAGAATGAGATGTATGCTCTCTCATGCGAAGTTGCCAAAATCATTTTGGGGTGAAGCAATGAGGAAGGCGGTGGACTTGATTAATTTGTCCCCTTCAACTCCTTTACTTAGTGAAGTTCCTGAAAAAATTTGGAAAGGTAAGGATGTTACTTATGATCACTTGAAAGTGTTTGGTTGTCGTGCATTTGTTCACATTCCAAAAGATGAAAGATCCAAACTTGATAACAAGACAATGCAATGTATTTTTCTTGGCTATGGGCATGATGATGGGGATCAACATGCCTTATGTATCCCTTTTACTGATATGATGACACATGGACGACCTCCCGATCTGCACTCCTTTGCTGACATGGTGACACGTAGACGATCTCCAGATGTCCACTATTGTTTATATCTATTTTGCAGGGACACATGGGATTAGTTGAAGATCATCTACTTCTTTGATGGAAGATTTTTTTTATGTGAAGACTTTGCTATTGTGTTAATTTATATTTTTCGTGTATATGTTATTGCAAGATTACTAGGTGCTTGAAGACCATGCTTGAAGACCCAAGTGAAGTATTGAAGCAAAGTCCAACTCAAAACCCATGTGGCCCCCACATGGCTCCAATGGGTCCCACACGGTTTTAGCCTTCCTTTTGGAATGTGTTTAAATTTCAAATTTGAATTGTAATAATGCAAGACAACTAAGCTTGACTTGTGTGCTTATGAGTTGGAGTTCCTTGTTTTTTTAGTAAGTATTAATTGTGTTAGGTTAATAGTTGTTGAAAGTTGTTGAGAGTTGTTGTTGAAAGTTATTGAGAGTTGTTGTTGAAATTGTTGAGAGTTGTTGAGTGTTTAAAGCTATGTCTCCTAGGCTATGCCTATAAATAGCTTTCTTATTGTAAGAACAAGGAAAAAAGTTGAAGTTGAATATTGAAGAAGCATCTCTTTGCTTGAGCTTGTAAAGCTTGTTCCTCTCCTTGTGAGTGAGTAGTGTGAGGCTACGGCGTTCTCTCCGGAGATCAAGTGGTGAGAGACCACTAAACTATCCAACGACTCCATCAACCCCTCCTCCATCTAATACTCTCACGGCCCCCATCAACACCATACGGCCAGCACCTTCATACACCCATACGACGATTATCATCTACACTTCATTGTTGCGTTCATCTTGTGATTCAAAGCTTGTACGAAGGACCAACGGTGTGACCTAACTACGTGTGGAACAATGTCAAGTCATCCAAACCAATATCTTGGTAACTTCAATACTTGTGCTTGAATCTTTTGTTATATCTTGTGGACCCTTGCTAGTAGATTAAAATCACATCTTTGAATAGCCCATTTGATCCATAGATTGCAATATTGGTACTTGTTAGTTAAAATCAATTAGGAGACCTTGCCGTAGGGAGCGTCGTGATCCTTACATTGATGAAATGAGGATAGAAGCCCCCACCTTTGATGGACAAAAGGATCCTAAAGTCTTTCAAGATTGGTTGACTGGAATGGATGCCTATTTTGAGTGGTGTAAGATGCATGACTCACACCGAGTGAGGTTTGCAAGAATGAGACTAACTGGGCAAGCCAAACTCCATTGGATAAACATTGAGAGGCAAGAAGCGAGGTTAAACCATAAACCCATTGAGCATTGGGATCTAATGAAGGACAAGTTAAGGGAGAAGTATGCACCCCTTAGTTATAGAGAGCACCTTATAGATCAGCTTTACGACTTGCATCAAGGTAGCATGACTGTTATAGAATATATGAATCAATTCGATAACCTGACTGTAAGATGTGGTGTCTATGAGACTGATAGTCAACAGACCTCCCGATTTTGCCTAGGATTAAAGCTTGAACTGAGGAGAAAACTGTTCCCATATCACATTGAGTCCCTTGAACATGCCTATAGTTTAGCTTATGAATTTGAGCAAATGACTAAAGGGCACATGGGAAAACGGTTTGATACCTCTTCCAATGAATCATACTCTCACCAGATTCAGAGTTATGAAAAGTCTCAACCAGCGCAATCAGGTCAAGTTGCTTCCCAAGGGAGTAATCCCACGGACCAAAAACCTATGGACAAAGGGAAAGCACCTATGACTGGATCCTCTCACCAGAGTTCTGGCAATGCAGTGTGCTTTAGGTACCATAAACAAGGACACTTTCCTAAACAATGTCCCACTAGGAACTTGGCACTTGATAAGGAAGATGGTGAGAAAAAGAAGAAGTAAAATAAAGAAACTAGTGGAGAAACCTTGAATATCATAAGTGAAGGGTCGTTTGAGCAGGAAAGTCAAGATACACAACAAGTGTTGGTGGTTGTTACTGAGGAGACTGAAATGTCCCTTTCTGAGAAAGAAACACTCGTAGAAGTATCATCCCTACCTTCTGAATTTAAGGATGTCATCTTTGAGTCACCTAGTGAGTCATCTCCCACGAGAGACAATCAACATATCACTGACCTTGTTCCTTATTCATCTCTGCCTCATTTACCACATCATAGAGTGAACCCGATAGAACATGAGGAGCTGAAACAAGTGAATAAATTGAATGAACATGACTTTGTTCATAAGAGTTTAGGTCCACTTGCCTGCCCTACTTTCCCTAATCCTAAGGAAGATAACACTCTGAGCACATGCATCAATGATAGAGCACCCAAGAAGATTCTCATCGAGCATAGGTTTCTCAAAACCATTGTTTCAAATAAAGATGTACAACTCATAGGTTACTTCTTGAAAGCCTTAAGGACCATGTTAGGCTCCAAACTTAAATGTTCTAGTGCTTACTATCCCCAAACTAATTGTCAAGTTGAACTAGTAAATAGGAGCCTTAGGGACCTATTGAGATGTAAGGTAGTTGAAAACATTATATCTTGGGAATTATGCCTTCATGTGGCTAATTTTGCATTCAGCAGTTTAATGGATAGGACCGCAATACTCAGCCCATTTCAGGTTATTACAAGATATAGTCCTAGAAAGCCTGTAGATCTTATTCCACTACCACTTATGTCTAGAGTGAGCGAGCCGACTGATGCTTTTGCAAAGCATATACACAATCTATACTTTGAAATAAGAATGAAGGTTAATTTGAATCATGAACATTATAAATCTACTGCTGACCTACATTGCATGTTGAAAGAATTTTCAAAAGGTGATATGGTTATGGTCCAGATTCATCCTGAGCAGATTCTTGTAGGAAAGGTGAGGAAGTTACATGCTAACAAGATGGATCATTTCAAAATTTTCAAGAAAACTAGTTCTGATGCTTACATGCTTAATATTCCTATTGATTTTAGCATAGACAATGTTTTTAATGTTGAAAATTTAACCCTTTTTCTTGTAGCATCTTATTTTATGGAACCTTCAAATTCTAACCCTGCAGGTGACCCCACTCCATTTCCCACTCCTTTTGACCCTGAAAACCCGAAATTGCCTTTGCCTCTACCCTTACCCATGCCCAAGTACCTTGATGTAATTTTGGATGACAAGCTAAAGTTCACACGATTAGGATCATATCAACAGTTCTTTGTCAAGTGGAGAAACAAACCACTTATTGAGAGAAGCTGGATACTTAAAGAAGACCTTTTTCATCGCACTTCAGAATTGTATTCCCAATACATCACCTCTAAATCTTCGGAGAAGAATTCTTTTGGGCCCGGGAGAGATGATGGGGATCAACATGCCTTATGTATCCCTTTTACTGATATGATGACACATGGACGACCTCCCGATTTGCACTCCTTTGCTGACATGGTGACACGTGGACGACCTCCAGATGTCCACTATTGTTTATATCTATTTTGCAGGGACACATGGGATTAGTTGAAGATCATCTACTTCTTTGATGGAAGATTTTTTTTATGTGAAGACTTTGCTATTGTGTTAATTTATATTTTTCGTGTATATGTTATTGCAAGATTACTAGGTGCTTGAAGACCATGCTTGAAGACCCAAGTGAAGTATTGAAGCAAAGTCCAACTCAAAACCCATGTGGCCCCCACATGGCTCCAATGGGTCCCACACGGTTTTAGCCTTCCTTTTGGAATGTGTTTAAATTTCAAATTTGAATTGTAATAATGCAAGACAACTAAGCTTGACTTGTGTGCTTATGAGTTGGAGTTCCTCGTTTTTTTAGTAAGTATTAATTGTGTTAGGTTAATAGTTGTTGAAAGTTGTTGAGAGTTGTTGTTGAAAGTTATTGAGAGTTGTTGTTGAAATTGTTGAGAGTTGTTGAGTGTTTAAAGCTATGTCTCCTAGGCTATGCCTATAAATAGCTTTCTTATTGTAAGAACAAGGAAAAAAGTTGAAGTTGAATATTGAAGAAGCATCTCTTTGCTTGAGCTTGTAAAGCTTGTTCCTCTCCTTGTGAGTGAGTAGTGTGAGGCTACGGCGTTCTCTCCGGAGATCAAGTGGTGAGAGACCACTAAACTATCCAACTACTCCATCAACCCCTCCTCCATCTAATACTCTCACGGCCCCCATCAACACCATACGGCCAGCACCTTCATACACCCATACGACGATTATCATCTACACTTCATTGTTGCGTTCATCTTGTGATTCAAAGCTTGTACGAAGGACCAACGGTGTGACCTAACTACGTGTGGAACAATGTCAAGTCATCCAAACCAATATCTTGGTAACTTCAATACTTGTGCTTGAATCTTTTGTTATATCTTGTGGACCCTTGCTAGTAGATTAAAATCACATCTTTGAATAGCCCATTTGATCCATAGATTGCAATATTGGTACTTGTTAGTTAAAATCAATTGTATGAATATTAGTTTGCTAACATAGAACTTTAATTCTTGAATCTTTGAAATAACAACTTTTCAGTATATAACTTGATTCCTTTGTGAAAGAACCAATCGGGACTTAATTGCAGGACAAGTCATACACCTTTTCAAAATCCTTGAACATGTGAAATAAAACATGATTTATTGTGTTTATGTTCGGATAATTAAATTCTTAAATTAAAGTGTTTAAGTTTATGTGCTTGCGTGAGGGTTGAATCGTAGGACATAGGACCACCATTCCCGTCCTACATCACATGATGAATTTGGATACAGATTGTGGGATCCAGTTGACAAGAAAATTGTTAGAAGCCGAGATGTTGTATTTTTTGAAGATCAAACAATTGAAGATTTTGGCACGGTTGAGCAACCACGATCTGATGGGAATGATTTTGTTGACTTAGACTTACCTTCTCCACCTTTGGCACATGATGAAAATATGGAAGATGTTCTTCCACCTCTTGAAGATATTGGAAATGATGAAATTCCTAATGATGTTGAAGATGAAAATGAGGAGGAGCAACAAGTTCAAGAGCAAGCTCAATTGAGAAGGTCTTCAAGAGAGTCAAGACCTTCATCTAAATATCCATCAAGTGACTATGTTACTCTAACGGATCAAGGGGAACCCGAAAGCTATCAAGAAGCCATGAACCATGAAAATAAAGTTGAATGGGTGGAGGCTATGCAAGAGGAAATGAATTCCATAGTTGACAATCACACCTATGATTTGGTTAAACTTCCTCTTGGAAAGAAAGCTTTGAAAAATAAATGGGTGTTTAGGCTGAAAAATGATGGAAAGAATCTTCGGTACAAGGCTAGGCTTGTGGTAAAAGGCTTTGGTCAAAAAAAGGGAATTGACTTTGATGAAATATTCTCACCAGTTGTAAAGATGTCATCTATTCGGGTTGTTCTTGGCATGGCAGCATACTTGAATTTAGAAGTTGAGCAACTAGATGTGAAAACCGCTTTCTTACATGGTGACTTGGAAAATGATGTAGAGTGAGGAGTGTTTCAGCAAATTTTTCATTAAGATTAAATTTATACAACCCCTCATACAAGATACCAGAGCCAACACATAAGTCATCTTTCATAATACGGAAACCTTTATGTTCAAAATACAAACCATAACCGTCATTATCTAATCTAGACATAGAAATTAAGTTCCTAGAAATATTTAGAACATACAAAGTATCAAATAGGTCTAAACAATGACCCGATTCAAGATACAATCAAATAGTTCCAACACCCATAACTGGCACTTGATTTCCATTCCCCAAGACTATCATGTGTTCATTTTCCTTTACGCTCTAGATCGTAAGGTATCCCTGCATCGAATTGAAAACATGAACAGTAGAACCAGAGTCAATCCACCAAATGTTAGAAGGAACTTGTGTCATTTTTGATTCGAAACATACATAAGCTAAAGGCTTACCTTTCTTTTTAAACCATGCTTTACGTTTTGGGCAAGTTTTCTTTAAATGCCCATAGCCACAAAAAAAGTAACACTTGGGACCATAATGTTCCTTCCTGCAAGCGTCACCACCATAGGAAGTACTCGCCGCCTTCAATGGATCTTTCTTTAAACCTTTCTTTATTTTCTTTCCTTTACTTCCAACTGCGTGACTCATGGCATTTACTGAATGTTGTCCATGTTGTTTGAGTCTTGCCTCTTCTTGAACTAACATGCTTACCAATTCATTCACATTCCATTTTTCTTTAATTGTGTTATAGTGAATCTGAAAAGGCCCGTACTAAGGAGGCAAAGAGTTCAAAATAAACTGAATAAGGAAGTTTTCATTAACACTCATTCCCAAAGTATTAAGTCTAGCAGCCAGATTAGACATTTCTAGGACATGTTCATTCATTCCTTTACTGCCATCAAATTTCATTGTGGTTAGTTCAACCATCAACCTTCCTGCAAGGGACTTATCAGCTGAACAAAATCTATCTTCCATTGCCTTACGATATTCCTTTGCGTTATCTAGTTGAGGGAGTGTTGATTTAATATTATTTTCTATACACATTCGCATAAACATCATACTTAATCTGTTCGATCTTTCCCATGACTTATACAAAGCTTGCTGTTTCGAATTGCTGGTTTCAGTAATAGCAGCTGGTTTATCCATTCGCAGAGCTAAGTCCATATCCAGAACACCAAGGTGAAACTGAATCTGTTCATTCTAGTCAAAGAAATTTGTCCCATTAAAGATTGGAACAGAAGAAGCCAGCGAATGCAATGAAATAGGAATAGACACTGCAATAACACAAAATACTCACTACATTAATGTTTTGAGTTTAGAACATTTCATTAGTAAATTGTATTCAATCTTTGGATCAACTTATGCAATATACTAATCCTTACACTTACTGATAATTTTCATTCATCAAGACATAATTGATAACCTTTATAAAGTTTGATTGGTCTGTCACCTTTAGGCAGGCATCCCAATCTCACTATCATTAATTAATTATTAAATCAATGATTATTTGAAAGTTGGTGCACCTTTGGGCCAACCATAATATTCAAATAATCATTCTATAATAATTTTGCAATATTATATCTCAATACAATGTTTATCATTTTTCTTAACGAAATCACTTTGGTGATAACAAGCTAATCATAATATAAACATTGATTGACTTCATACTCAGCAAAATCAATCCAAGTTTAAAGTAGATAATCAATTTCTTACAATGATAATTTTACTTGTATTAACATTTTATTTTATTTTATGTAAAATCTGGCAGCCCATGTATTAAAAACACTGCAGCCCGTATATAAAAAAAAAAAAAAAAACTAACAGCCACTAGCAGCCCATGTATTAAAAACAAGCAACCCATGTATTAAAAAACCGCAGCCCATGACAAGATTGTAAGGGGTTAAAAGAAACGATCTTTATTATGAAAGGAAGATCATGATAATTTCATTCATATGGACTGTGTCCCGTATGATAAGGATATGAATTAATGATTGTATGAGTTAACTAAAAGGTTATTTAATATGAGAAATTAATGGTGAAAGTTTGAAGAGATTCCTATACATAAATATTATAGCTATATATATATATATATATATATATATATATATATATATGTATAACTTTCATAAATATATTTCAACTAAGGATCTTCAATTATCATGAACTTCACATCAATTACTTTATGCGGAATATAAATAAATCATAAACTGTAAATTTTACATACCGGAATCGGTCATATTGAACCTATCGAGAAAAATACTTGGAGAATCCGAAGAAATCGTTTCTCCCACTTCTCCTATTTCTCTTTCCTTCCTTCACCAGATCTATGGGATCTCCTGATGATTAGAGAAGTAGAGGTAGAGAAACTTCCTATTTTTCTTTACAGCTAATACCACCATGTAGCTAACCCCTTAGAGCTTAATTTGATGTATAGCATGCCCTTATAGCTACACCCCATAATAGTAGCTAATATATTTTATATATATATATATATATATATATATATATATATATATATATATATATCTATAATATTTATGTATAGGAATCTCTTCAAATTTTCACCATTAATTTCTCATATTAAATAAGCTAACCTTTTAGTTAACCCATACAATCATTAATTCCCTATATGTTGGACCCACATCATTCATGTGGAATATATCATTTGGGACATAAATCCTACAAAGAGTGCAAAAGAAATAAAATACATGGAGGATCAATGAATAAAATTATAAATTTATATATGATTAACACTGATTTTTAAAAGAATTTAATCATATTAAAATAAAATATTATTTGACATAAATAGAAAATACGATAGAAAATATTTCACATGGTAAAATATTACTAAGTTTTGTAGTGCGAGTAAGGTCCCACCACATGAATTAGTGTGATGGCACATATAGCATGATTAAATAAGATGTAATGGTCTTGGGGCATGCACTTCGAGGATGTCAAACTTTAATTTAGTTTTCTGCGAATTTAATAATGAAGGTCGGCGAATACATAAATAAAATTTAATACATATTTTTCTTTATAAGAATAAATAATTTCTCTCTCTCTCTCTCTCTCTCTCTCTCTCTCTCTCTTCTCCAGGTTTACGACATACGAGGTGTTGGCACGTGTACGAACAAAAACTAATGCTATAAATAAAAAGTCAACACCACCCCTTCATTGGGCCAAAGATTGACCATCACCGCCCACCCACGACTGATCGTTTAGGATTTTATTTTTAAAAATAAAAAAAGAAAAATTCAGATATACCTGTTATTATTATTGTTATTATTTAAGCTAAGCTTATCAATTTTTTTAAAATAAATGATTTGTTATAGTCGGTTAACCTGTAGTTTGAAACGGTTTTGACAGGATTATATGAGTCTACTAATTCATAACAAATTTGGTTTAAAAAGATTGAGTATAGAATCACATTGTCCACAAATTTTGATCAGCTTGGATCGCAGGTTTGATTTAACTTTTAAAATTATGATTTTAAAATAATTTATTGTATTTTTTTTATCTGAATACCTTTTCCCCTTATTCTTTTTTGTAAAGATGAAGAAACAAATTTAGATACACCTCTGGAGTCTTATTATTATATTATTTTTATTTTTCTGTTAAGCTTATTAATTTTTATAAACAAATGATTTGTTTTAGTCTGTTAACTGATTTTAATAGGGTCATTTTGGTCTTTTTCGATTCATAGAAAATTCAGTTTAACCAAATCTGCTTGCTCATCGTGTCCAACCAAATTGGATTGGGCTAGCCGATTCGATTCAAATTTTAAAACCATGGTTGTAAAATAGTTTTTATTACAATTTTTTATCAAAAATACTTTTTCCCTTTTTCTTTTTTGCAAAAATAAAAAAATGTTATGAAAAATATGAATATCACCTCGCCATCTTCCACCCCTTCATCTTCCAAGTATTGCCCTATAAAAGGGTCATCTCCCTCTCCATTTTGGAAGGTACAAAAAATAATTAAAAAAGTAAGCATATAGAAAGAAGAGAAGAGATAGATTTTGTATTAGGCTGGTTTCGAATATCTTTTAATTTCTTCCAAGATAATGAAGTTTTCTATCTCATTTGCTAATGAAGTAGGCATAGCCGAACTACGTAAATTTCTATGACATCTCTATTTATTTTCGTGCATCTTTTATAACAAGAATCAAAATTTAATTTCTCCCTTATTTATTATGTCAAATACGTATAATAATATATGTCATAAAAGGCTCAAGTTATAATGAATACGAAGTTATATGACTTAACTCCAACATAATTACTTAAACATACCTTATCTAAATATGACACAGCTCTTTGAATTTTTGACAATTATTAAAAAAAAAAATAATTAGTACCAAAAAATTAAGTGAAGGGTGTTATTTTTATCTATAAGATTATAATCTCATACAATATTTTGAATGTTTGTTGAAAGAGTAGATAATTTTTGACAAATTGTCAAACATACAATGATTTCTTTTGTAGTTATCACAACATCAAGAGAGGTCTTTTCGAAATTTAATTAATTGGTCTTTTCCTTTTTTAAGGACCAATTGTAATGTTCTTAAATTTATTATTTTCGAGATATAATTGAAAGTCATAAAATTTTATTTAATTTTAAAATAAAAAAATAATTTGTTAAATTAGTTATATACTTATTATTTACAAATTTGTAAGTTTAAGATAAGCGATTAAAAATCATTTATATGTCCCTTAATTAATAATAGACGCTAGGAAAATCCAATAGTAAATTTTGTAATTAATTATGAAATGCTTATTGCTATGAATTTAATTTTAAAAATTCATTTAAATATCAAGTATAAGACACTGAAATCGAAACATCCAAAGTAACAATAATCGAGTGAAAGTGTCAATTCAAAAATATTAATGACAATAATTAATATGTTTTTGTGTCCGTGAGTGAAAAATTGAAGTATAGTTTTATTTTTATTTTTACTTTTCAAAAGTTATAAAAAATATTGTTAATTCTCTGGCATTTGTATCGGAAAATTTTAAAATATATGCTATTATTATTTTAAAAAATATATCAATAAATACTTAAAATTTTAAAATAACTAATATTTTTACGGTTATTTTTAAGATAAAATAAAATTATTTTATAGTTCCTTGACTCTTATAAGACTATTTCTATTTTTTCCAAACTCTATCTCAAATAATGGGACTCCAAATTAAGGAGGGGAGCAAAAGAAAAACTTGCTTTAGAATTATAAAAATAGAGAAATGACTACCCATTAGGAGAACAAGAAGACATTAGCATGCAAGCGTTTTGCTTTCCCAAGCAAATGTTTTTATTTGGTTTATAATGATGGTAACTTTGGTCCAAAACATTGGGGTTGACTTAAGTCTGCTTAAATTTTTTACTAATCAATCTATAGAGAAAAAAAAATGGACGCTTGGAGTTTCAATTTTAAAATTTTAATTTTTCTACCTAACTTGTATATTTATAGTCAAATGTATAGTTGAATGTTTCAATCATGATTCTAAAAATCGTATCAAGCCGATCGGTCCAACTCGATTCAATCAAAACTGGCCACATATCCAATTTAGGTGTTAGCTGAAAACTAAAAATTGTGCAAACCAGCTGACAATGGCCTCACTCGATGCGAGGAGCTCAAAATCTGTGCAACTTGTGTTTGTTGCAAGATCAACACAATTCATTTATTTTAATTAGTTTTAAACATTCTTTTATGTTAAAATGGTAAAATTAATTTACTTGAAGGGTAATTTCATAAATCAAAATTCTAAAAATTTAAAAAGTAAAAAAATAAAACAAATAATAATTAACAAATCCTGAAGTTAAATATATTATGAATTTATACTTTCCATTATTTATAATTATGAATATATACAGATATATTTACTTCTAAAATGCAACTACTAGCTATAGAACTAAATTCGAATAAAAAAATAAGAAGGTCAATCATGCAAATTTTTGTATTAAAAAAAAAAACTCAAGTACGTGAAGAAGTTTGACTAATCAGCAAGTCAAAGTATCAGCTTGTTTTATTGGGCTGATTAAGTAATTAAGTTCAATTAACTCCTTAAAAATGAATTATGTGCCCAAGATCCTATACATGTGTCAACATCACATCTCCTACAATATTCGGCAAACATATTTAAAAGACAAAACTTTGATATCCCAATTTTCTTCAATACATTAAGTCTTGTTGTGAAAGTAACGCTTTTTCCAACAATGTACAGCGAAATAAATATTATAAAGGATCCAATAATACCATATGCAACAATCTCAATGATGAAATAAAAAATTATTTCACGACCATAACAATATAAAGAGAGTAAAAATAAGAGGAACGACACTAGAAATTACGTGGTTCGGCAAAACCTGCATCCATATGAGCAATCTGTAAGAGATTCACTATGAAAATCAAAGATACACATTCAATGATCTTCTCTCCTTCTCTCATCCCTCTCTTACTCTCTTACTTGTCAAAATATGCTCAAAAGAACATATATAACAAGCCCTCAGAGGTTTCCCTTTGAATCCCCAACTGTCACAACGTTCAAATTCAAAATTCAAATAACTTCTTACAGCTCAGGCGCACTCGTCGACGAGAATAGGGGATTCGTTGACGAGTCTTCTGCTTTGAGATTTTCTGACTCTCGGTATCTACTCGTTGACGAGCATAGGGCACTTGTCAACGAGTCATTATTACTACACCAACATATGTTTTTCTCCCTTTGTTTATAAGCCCCGACGAAATATAAGAGCCATGCCATAAACAATAAGTCTTGTGCATCAGACCATGATACTGATAATCATCTACGTCTATTAAGTAAGAACAAACTTTATGACTCTGATTTGGATTTACAGGTTTCTTTGGTAACATTGAAGGATCAGTTAGGACAAGGTGTGCACCATTATCGGCGAGTGATTACCCGCACCTCAAAATTGAATCTATGATTGACACAATGCTAGTGTGAAATGTAAGAGGTTTAGGAAGATCGAGGAGGAGGTTGAAAGATTTAGTTAGACGTCACCGAGTTGCTATTTGAGGCTTGATACGTCTTGTCAAAATTGGTCTTCCTATTCTAAGAGTCTAATGTGTCATTTTGTTTCTGTTTCGTTCTTGTTCCGTTTCGTGTTTATCTATTTGTAGTTTCCTTTACTAGAATCTCGGTTTTCTTCCACCACAAGTGAGTGGTTTTCTAATAAATATAGGAGGTGCCGTCCTCTTTTTTTTTAAAAATAAAAAGGAGGAGAAGAGACATCTTTATAACTAAAACTCGAAACAACCTTGTAGGTTTAAAATTAGAATTGTGTAGTAGGTGGAAAAGAGTATAATGTATGAGATAGGTCATTTTGTGTGTGTGTGTGTGTGTGTGTGTGAGAGAGAGAGAGAGAGAGAGAGAGAGAGAATATGATTATTTCCTTCCAAATTTGGCTGGAAAGTGAATTACTTTCAGTTGGGCAAGCCCAATACAGATTGGGCCTCTTTGAGGTGCCTTTTTTGGGCCTTAATTATTTTGACTAGGCCTAGTACTAAATAGTTGGTTTTTTAAAAGAAAAACATAATGATCCTTTAAGATTGCAAAAGGATACGAATTTTTATTGAGATTTTAAAAATTATATAGACAATTTTTGAGAATTTAAAAATCCTAGAGACGTATCATAATATTTTATTTTTGAGACATTTTTATCCTTCAAAAAATTTATCTTTTAGCTAAATATAAAATGAGCTCTATGTCTTTAGTAAACTTGAGGGAAGAGGTTTGTAAATTTCAAAAGATGAAAGGAGACTCGAACCTTTTTGTCAAATCTCATAACATATTAATATCTTTTACCCTTATTTTTTTGGGGGCATGTCTTCAACTAGTGAAAATTAACAAAAATAAGTATAAAAAATTTGTCTAAGATGATTGAATGCCATTATTAAGTGAAATTCAGTTTTCTTTTTTTAATTTTAAGTAATACAACTGAGCAATTATACTCACTAATTTCACGTAATGATATTTATTATCTAAATTAAGTTTAACAATATTAGCTAATTCATTGAAGCATATACAAAATGTCAAACTAACATTGCATGTATAGTTATTAGCAACCTGGTCTTAACTTTTTTTTTTTTTTAAATTAAAAATGTGTGCAAAATAATAATAATAATAATAATAATAATAAGAAGAAGAAGAAGTAATTTTTTTTAATGGTAAAGGACATTTAAGCATTTCATCACTATGTAGTTCATGTTTAATGAGATTGTCATATAATTATAAAATATAATAAAAAATAGAGATAAATCATCTAAAATATTATCAATTAAATTTGAAGATACGTGGTTAATTGTTCGATTTGAAATTTCTCAAAATGAAATAATAATTTTGAAACTTTTAAGCTCCATTTGGTACTTAAAAATTGAAAAATATAAGGGAAAGGAAAGAAAAATACAAAACAATTCAATTTTTTATATTTGATAATCAAAAAATAAAAATAAAAAATATTTCAAATCAATGAATAAAAAAACATTTAATTTTTCTTAATTGTTAATTATATGAAAATAAAATTTTTATTTTTAGTAGTGTTTAATATAATGAAGAAATATAGTGAAAAACAAGTTTCCTTCCCATTTTTCTCTTCTTTTTTCTTTCACCACTAAAATTCTTAATTCAAACAAACCCTTAAATATACGAATTTTAAAGCTTTATCTAGTTATTATAAAATGATTCCGAAATTTATCTCATCCGAATTAAACATAAGCCATTCCGCATGGTGTGCACAAGCTATTCAAAGTGGGATCGAGGGTTTTCTTCATGACCCATTTAGCTGATGACCTCGAATTGGGCTTGTCTTGTCAGCAGCAGGCCCATTCTGCCACATGACTAATAAGTGGATGTTTTAAAAGCTGGGCCTGCCCTATAGCCCAAATCACAAATTAGAGCCTCTATTCATAGAGAGCCAATATCCAATAGCTTGCGAAATGGGCCTACCTTCTTGCCCATTCTTGCGTGGGCTTCTTTGCCAAGCCCTTTTGGCCCAAGATCTCACAATAGCTCCTTCTAATTAACCATCTTTAGAAAATCCCACTTCCTACTTCATTCCCTTAAAGCTAATTTCCCTATGGTCTTTACATTTTATCCCGACTATTTATTTTCTCTTAGCCAATTAGAGTTGCACGATAAATTTAGGCTATAGAATGAAAAATAATTCGTCTCTCATCCTATATCCCTTCCCGCATTCAAAACTTTCAACTCAGAAGTTTTAATTAGTGCCTCTATTGAAGACCCACCAAACAAAAAATAGTATTCATATTTAATTATTATCTAAATTTGAGCATAAATTAGTATTACTGAAAGCATAATTGATCTTTGCAAATAAAATTCATTTAAAAATAAATTTAATTTTGAAAAAAAATCAAATTAATTAATCACTCATTCAAAACTCATCATTTCGAGAGTCGTATATTTTCTTAAGAGGATCTATGCACACTCCCTCCCCATCCCCAATGTATATATTAATATAGTTTAATTTAAAGAAAAGAGAATGAAGAACCAAACAATTAGCTAGCTCGGTGTTTATAAAATTAAACTAGGGATGGATCTAGGGTTCATCTTTTGGTTTCCTAGAAGCTTACATATATGAGGACAAGTCAACATTGAGAAAATTAAGGATAGCAGGTGCAGAAAATAATGCACCGTTTGGTTGGGTTAATTAAGTTGGAGAGGCCACCAATAAACAAAAGCAAAATGGTATTCAATGTTCTGTGGCAGTCTTGGCAGATATGATGATCCCCTTAATTTAATTAATTATATATTAATTATTCTATTGTAGATCATAGGAAGTGCTTTTGTGGGGCGGGGGGGGGGGGTGGGGCCAGTAGGGTAGGGTACCCCACAATGCACGGATTATAGTCAGAATTGCACCAAAAGCACTCCAAGAATTTCTTGTCTTTTCATGACATTAAATACACCGAAATTTAAAAAATAATTATAATAAAAAAAATGGAAAAGGAAATTAAAGCGCCAAAAAAGACAAAGGAGGTCAGAAGGGACAGCGTCCTGCGGCATCCGTCCATCCAAACACGCCCCTAACCCCACTTCACATGTCTTTCGTGTGTCGGCTGTCCCATTCCCCACGTACTTTTTTTTTTATATAGATAAAATTATATTGAATATTCATCCATGAAAATATTATAAAATTTTTATTGAGAAATGGTTTTAAGTTTATAATTGGGCTAAAATTCTGCATGAACAATTTTCAATTAAAATTAAATTTTGATAATGAATTCACTTTTTTTTTTTTTCACTCTTTAAATAATTAAATATTAAACCATTAATTTTTTATTTATTTTTTTCTTTAATATTCAATTATCAAATTTTAAATGAAAATTTGGATTAAAACCTCTAAATATTGGATAATTAGAACCTCAATACAAATAGAATATAAGAATGGAGAAAATTATAACATTTTTTATTTTTATTTTATTTGCATAATAATAATAATAATTTGAAAAAATAGATGTACGGTGAGCTCATCTCGACACCATGGCATTAACCGTGATGGTGTGTTCGTATTATTTACATTGGGAGTAAGAAAAGGAGTATGGAGCCAAATGGGTTCATGCACCTAAAATTGAACACAAAATGGAATGATATGATTAAAAATTTGATAAGATACACACACGCATATCCCTTAATTTGTTCAATACTTTTTCATTTCTCCACATAATGTTAAAACCCATTACGTACCTATTCTTGGGAAGTGGAACTAATTAATTGCACCTACTCCTCTTCATGATGATGATGATCATCATCTTGAAAATATGAAAATAATTTCTCATTAGATTTTTAGCAATCATTTCTATATTAATTTAGCTTAATTAATATTTATTATTCAAAATAAAATAACTTCATACCTAAGGGCGCAAATGGTCAGTCAAATTTCCTCCCAAATTATTCAGGTTTAGCACGTTTTATAACTCGAGTCAATTATAGCTCAAATCAAATTTGAGCTATCCATTCAAGTAGGCTAATTATAGGGGTGGCAAAATAGGTTAACGGGTTAGGTTTGAATGGATAAATAGGTAAAGGTTAAACGAATTTATATTCAAGTTGACCCGTTTGTTAAGGAATGACTAACATGTAAATCTAAATCTAATCGTTTTGTAAACGGGTCATAAACGGGTACCTATTAAGAATCCGCTTAAAAATATAATTTATTTATTTTAAATTTTTTAAAAATATTTCATATAAAGTGACAACTTTTATTAAAAAAAATAACACTCTTTTACTTTATTTATTAATATCTTAATAAAAAAACATAAAATGTAGAAAATAATATATTTCTTTAATTAATATTTTTTTTAATGTAAGACACTCATACATATCAAATTAAATGGGTCACCCGATAGGTGCACAACTTAAACCCGTCTAACCTGTTTGTTAAATTAGTTGGATTCGAGTTGATTCATTTATAAACATGTCACGTTATGCTAAATCCAAACTCGATTTAAACGGGCGAGTGGGTCACCTACCAGATTTCGACACCCTTAGTTAATTAGTTGAGTTCAAGTTTCATAATAGTACTTACAAACATAATTGAGTTTTTATTTTATTTTTTATTTCTACATTTATAAGTCATATTGTATACTTTATATATATCTAATATTTTATATACAATTCATGCATATATTTAATATTAATTAATTTGTAATCAAACCAAACTTATCAATTCAATCAAGCATAAGTTTTAATATTTATATTAGATTGTGTTTAAGTCGAATTTCAAATTTTATTTTTTAAGTCAACACTAATATAATGCTACTAGATTTTAAGCTTGAAGGGCGATTAGATATTAATTTAATCATAAATTAAGACCGGAGAACTATATATATATATATATATATATATATTAGAATATAGCTATAATTATAAAGTAGCCAAGTACATATAGGGAGAGAGGGGGCCACGCCTTTGATTTCATCTTACAAAATTTTGTTTCATTATTATGACCTTATACTATATTTTATAATTATAAGTACGATTTGGACTGACCCTATTTTAACAATATTATATGGAAGTGTCTGTGCGTGCGTCAGAGCGTTGTCTCGCCGTCGGCAGTGGTGACGACAGGGCCCCTCCGCGCCATTGAATCTAAATCTCCATGGAAGACGCCGCCGTGGCCCCCCCGCCCTTCTGTGCACCGCATTTGGACACGTTGCCTGCGTGGCGTGAACTTTGAGTTCTGCCCTTCAACCTTTTACATTATTATTTCTATTTTTATAATTATATTTCTAATTTTCTTGTTCTTTAATTTCGATAGCGTAATTTATTTGTTTATTCATTGTTGAAAGTTTGATACGAAAATAATTTTCATTTCCTCGCTATTTTATAATTAAAAAATGATAGCATAAATAATAAACTATTTCGTAACTATTTTCCGTTAAATGGATTTTTTGTATTAACTCTATAAAATTGTAACAAAAAAAAAATATGTAAGTTGTAAAAATAGAAGGGTTTCATATATATATATAAATAGTACAATTCTTCATTATTCTTAAGTCAACTGTCATTTAAGACTAAGAATAAAATTTGAAGGAGTATGAGGTATATCCTAAGACTTAGGTATGAAACATATTTATAGAGCTAATTAAAACCCTATTTTTAGGAGGTTAGAATTTGATTTAGGTTTCGTGTCTCACTCGAGTGAAATTAGGGCTAGGTTTATCTCTATAAGAAGAAAAAAAATACCTTTACATTATTACAATTCATGAGTCAAACTACCAAAAATTGATATTAATAAGCGCATAATTTGCCTCGTTATTTCAAAAAAAGTTAATATGCGTCAACATCCCGATCGACTTTAGTTATACACGTTGTTTACTCAATGTGATAATAGTGGACTTTTTATCATATGATTTCATCGACTTTTCCTTAAAATATATTAATTTTAGATAGAACCTCTTTTTGAACGGGTCTACTACTTATTAGATTAACTTTTCAAGTTTATATCAACGTAGATTCTGTGTTTGCTGGTTAAGTCAAATATTCTACCTATATTGCCACTCTTCGAAAGACTTATTGAACAAGATAAAATAATTGTAGAGAATCATTTCCTATTAATTAACCGATATCACTTTTTTTATATTGAAAAATAAACTATATGCTTGTAAATTAAACAAAACATAATTAATTACCTTTTATTTAATTTTCCACATATTTGTTTATTATATTTTTATCCATTTTTAAAATTCTTGTCCCTCACGTTTTGTCGATACTTAAATTTACTGAATCGATGTGTAACTTTAAGACAGTGACCAAAGAATAATAGTTATGGCCGTAATATAAAAAATGTGCTATTAGTTTTTGATACCAAATACAATAATTCAAATAGAATTATTAAAACAATATTATTCAAGAGCTACGAGCCCTTATTAAATCTCCTTTATTATCTCAAATTAACCTTAGGATTAGGGGTGAACATAATTCGATTTTAATTGAATTAATTAAACTAATCGGTTGAATTCGGTGAGTTCGGTTTAGTTAATTTATAGTTCGATTAAGTTCGGTTAAATATCAATTGTTAAATTATATAATTTTATGGTAAAGTTCTAAACTTCTTATTTTCCATTCGATCATTTCCATTTCGACATATAAATTATACATTCATATTTTTTTTCTATAATTAATTTTAATCTTAGTCGGTTAAATATGATTAACCAAATTATCCGACAATTCAGTCCGATCGAGTATAGTTTAGTTAAAGAGCTCAATTCGGTGGATTTAGTTTTGGGGTGGGATTAATTAAAAAAAAATTCAATTGATTCAATTAATTGGTAAAACGACTTGAGCATTTAAAATAAAGAGTGCTTTTTGGGTTGTGCAAAATTAAATGGGTTGGAGAATTCTCCACGATGCTTCCACCTTATAATTAATAAATATATTTCTTGATTTGGCACAGCACCTTCACGTATAACATCTTCATCGTCACTATTAATTATTAGTATTATATATATAATTGAGGAGAGTGATTATGTGTGTACACATGGGAAGGTTGGTCCATGTTAATTCATCCGCTGTCCCTGTCCCCCATGTCAACCACGTGTAAGAGTCCTCACCCTCTGTACTACTACTTTTTGTACATACATATGAAATTAATTGCTATAATATAAAGAGAGCGATGTGACTTGTGACTGCTTCCTTAGATTAATGCATGGGGCACTCAGTAGGTGTTGCTTGGACAGAGAGAAAGAGAGAGAACTGTGATTGTTCCTTCCTTCCATCATGCGTCGCTTGTCCCTTTTCCACCACCCATTCCTCATTCTTATCATTCTTTATTTTCTTTTATATATATATATATATATATATATATATATACACAAATACACAAACAAATGTGTATTTTTTGTTTTTTTTTTTATGAAATTAAGTTTAATACTTTTATGCTCATTATAAATATATGTTAGATTAATCGAATTTCAACTTCATCGGGGACAAAATTAATAAGGGTAGGTAAAAATTGAAAATTTAGACATAACGTGAATCTTTGATGGTCAATTGGGATTGTCCTTTTTTTTTTTTTTTAAGAATAGTGTTTGTAAAAGTAATTTGATAGATAAATTTAATATTTTTCTTATTAAGATTTTTAATTAAAATAAGACATTGATATTTAAGTGAAAAATGATTGACTAAGTTTGTTATCATATCTACTAGTTTAAGTGTCTAAAGGGCCTCTAGAATTATTGCATTAAAAAATTTCTCATAAAGTATTATTTTGATTGTGCTTGTGTCTCAAAAATACCCCATAAAAAATTGAATATCAAACTAAAACTAAAAAAAAAAATTGATTTCTTAGTTGAATAAAATTACTGTAAAATTTCATATAAATTAAAATGCATACTACCTAATTTATGATTTAAAAATAATTTTTCTTTATTTTTTTAAAAAAGTGATTTTTTAATTAGTTCTAAAAAAAGAAATTGATTTCTTCTTTGAAAAAAAATTAATATAAAATTTAATGTAAATTGAGACGCATACTCCCAAAATTTATGATTTAAAAATATTTTCTTAGTATTATTGCTTTTTAAAATGTGATTTTTTAAAAAAAGAAAAGGAGTTACTAGACTGACTCGAGGAACTTGATGACGCGGTGGAAGAAACGGGCCGCCCCGGGGGGGGGGGGGGGGGACGTTCAAGGAGGTCGCCGGGTCGGGCCACCAGCGAGGTGGGCCGGGCTTGATGCCCGAAAAAGTCATACCTTGTGGCCCAAATTAAAAAGCTGTACAGAGATGTGTTCGCAATTTGCGTACGCATATATCTTTATCAAACTATAAGGACAATGGAGGGGTCTTTTAATTTGATGGACCACCTACCCTTAACCCCTTAGCCCCACCTTGCTTAAATTTGGTGCACCCCTTGTCTTCTGGGGTCTAGTCAACTGCCGTCCCTCACCCTCTATCTCTTCCTTTTACAATTTTAAATCACACCCTTTGCTATTTTTTCATAAAATAATATTCAAATCAAAAATCTGGATTCATTATTAACTCCCATACCCATTAAAACCAGTTTATTGTGAGGGTTTGGCACGAGATTTTCGTATTAGAGATTTTGAGTTTAAAATCAAATTTAGGATATCATAATGGGTTGACACGAGACCTTACTATTAGAAATTTTGAGTTTAATTTAAATTTAGTGTAAGATATTTGTAAATCGAATTAAAACATTGAATTTACGAACTTCCACACCAATTTAATGTTGTATAACTTTTTTATATACTTAATGCCCTACACAAGATTTTTTTAAAAAAAACAAAATTTTCTAATTATGACTTTCATATTTATCAATTTTTTACGTAAAAAATATCGTAGCAAGTTGACACGAGATTTTCATATTGGAAATTTTGAGTTCAAATTAAAATTTAGAATATGATTTTTGTTAGTCGAATCGAAACATTAAATTTATTACCTATTTAATTTTTTCCATAATTTTTTCTATGCTTAATGCCCGACACGAGATTTTAGGGGGGGAAAAAAAAAACTCCTCTCCTCATAAATTTTTAAAAGGTTGCAATTTTCTGTTGAAAGTTTAAGGTTTTATCTTATAGTTTTGTTTACTATTTTATGAATTGCAGTAGTAGCTTAGATGCAAAAAATAAAAAATAAAATTGTAGTAGCTTAGATGCAAATAATTTTTAATGAAAAAACAAAATTTTGTTTACCGACACACAAAACAAAATTAAAGTTAAACAATACAAAAGAAAAAAAACCATTGCATAAATAATCGTTGTATTATAAATTATCTTCTCATGATTAAAGTTAAAAAAAAAAACAAAAACAAAAATTTTTCTAAGAACATATTAGAGGTAAAATTCAAGATTTTTATATTAGAAGTTTTAAGTTTTAACTTTCTACCCTATAAATCCTAAAATATTTGTGTAATATAATCATAAGAGAATTTTAGCCTAATTAAATCTCCAGACTTGTTAACTTGAAGGTTTTGGGTTTTTAGATTAAAAAAGAGATAAAATGGGTCAACAAATCGAATACGAAATGTAAGATAAGTTAATCGATTGAGGATAAAATACAGACAATACCAATTAGGGTTTTTGATTCCTTACTTTGGATGCAAGAAATTTTGTTCAAAATTATTAATTGACTATGATCCGTTTCCTTAGGGGTATGGGTCCAAAATTTAAGGGGTAATTGGAAGACATGGACTTTAATTACTGCAGGGAAAGCATGATTCTTGTGTGGACAAAATTTTCTTTCTAAAATGCCTCGTCCCAACGACCTATGCACCCCCCCATTGCCACCTTTTTGACAATATTTTCTCGTGTTCCAAACACATCCCCATCCAAGGGAACACGTCTTGCCATAAAATACCACAAATTGGGTTTCTGCATTCTCTAGCTGTTTTCTAAAATTGTTTCTTAAGAAAATAAAAAGGATGTAATTAAAGCCTTAATTAAAGGATTAAAAGATGAAGACTTTGTAAGGTATGTATTTACACATTTGTTCCTTTTGTCTTGGAGGGATTTTTCCTCTTTTAAAAAGTAAAAGTCCCTATGCTCGGTACAAGTGTTCTTGAACTTTTAAACATTAATTATAAATTTTTAAATTTTAAAAAATTAGAAATCTAAGGATCACTTCAGTCCCAAAAAACAATTTTATTTTCTTTCATTTTTTGATAAATTCCAAAATACCACATAATTTTCTATTTTCCATTTTTTTTATGTATCTAAAAGCTCGGAAAATAATGAAAATATGTTTCTGATTTTTTATACAAATGTTTGAAACAATTTTAAAATACGATCGTAATTATTAAAAATTATAAAAGATTAGTATATATGTTTATATAATTACAGCTAGACAAACCAAAACATTTTTTAATTCAAATTATTTCTCTGGGCATCAAATATTGCAAATTAAATTATCCCAACATTCGTATAAATTCAAAGTTGTCAATTTTGACCACTTGAATTAGTTCAATAAATTTATAATTTTATATATCAAATTTAAACAAATAACCTCTTGTTTCCAATAATTCGTTTCAACTGGAAAAAAAAAAATCAAACAATTTTCAGAACAATTTAAATCAGTTTTTAATAATTCATTGCTTACCAAATTTAACTAAAGTAATTAAAAAAAAAAAAATGGCAGCTCCTTGAATTCACTGAGAAATTGAATGAAGGCAACGGCAAGTTGCAAATTATTTTATGAATCCAAAAAAAAAAGTAATTGTAAAATTATTTTAAGCCCGTAGACCTTTTTTTTTTTTTTTACGTCATGAGTTTTTTATTTCTGTTATCGGCTTTTAACTGGTTGTGAAAAAATTGAAAACTAAACGACTGTTTGGTATCGTTGTCAAAAATTAGATTAAAAAAATCAAAAACTAAAATAAAAAACTAGAAACACAAATTAAAAATTAAAAACTAGCAAATATTATAAAATTAATACAAATTTAAAACTTAATTAAAAAATACTCTTTTTCAACTTTAAAGCAAAAAATATTATGAAAATATGAATAAAATAATTAAATTACAAATAATATACATAAAAAAAGTACTATACTAAAATGAAATTACTTGTTTGTTATTTAAATCATATTTTTTTCATACATTATTTGATTTAAATGAAACTGCTCAATTAAAAATTTAATTCGTTTATGCTTTACAAATATTAGCCAAATAAATTACTGATTTTCAATTTCAATTTTTATTTTTTATTTTTGGTTTTCGCACTTTTAGGTAAATCGATGCTTTCCTATATAAAATTGTTGTCTAGTTCTTATAGTTTGCCATGAATATTAAGAACCAATTATGAAATTCAACAAAATGCACTACAAATCCTTTTTTTTTTCTTCTTTTAAAATGCCAATTATAATTAGTTCAATCTAAACAAAAGGAGAAATATGATCGAACTTTTCTCTTTCTTATTACGCTCCACTCTGTCTCCGCACCTTTAATTTTTTTCTTTCTTTAATTTGATACATCATTTTCTAAAATTAGATTATACTTAAATAAAAAAAATATTAATATATTATTACAACGATACTTGTTCATTATAAATCTGATCCACGACCCGTTTTATATTAAATTCTTAAGGTAAAGATTAAGTGAATTTTTTTTTTACTTAGTGACTAAGATATTCAATTAACTTTATTTCATGCGTCAGCAAATACACAAAAATTTCAACTTGTTACCTTTTCTTTATTTTATTTCTTCCTTAAAAAAGCAGAATCCAATTCAAGGAGAATAAGAGCAGCATCCTCTAATCATGGAAATTTCAATTAATTAATTAGTATTAAAAAATATCCAATCAATTAAGAGCCCTTTGAAATTTGGCCTAAGCCATATTTCTGCAGTTTCCACACAAATCCCATTTGCCTTTTCCATTAAATCATAGAAAGTTGCAATGACTTGTCTACAATGATTTGTGTATATAAATATTATATGCCACAATCACACAATTAATATTAAAAATTATATTGACGTACCATATAAATATCATATGTATCATAAAGTTGCATTCTCACTGTTCAAGAATAAAATCAGCTCATCTTTTTAAGACCAAATCTAAAAAATTTAAACCTAAAAGTTTTTTGAATAGATGAAATTAATGTGAATTTAGATTAAAGATTCTATTTGAAAAAAAATATATTTATTTTAGTATTTTTTTTTCTATTATTAAAAATAGAAAATTATTTTGATATAATTAAAATCTACGATTTTCTTAAAACTTAAATGTTAACGACATGTAAAATTTGATTTTTACCCATTTATTTGGTAAGCATATTTTTTTTTTCTCAACTTGATTGCAAATACGAAAAAGTGAATTATTTTCTATTTTTCCTTTACTTGATATTTTTTTCAAGTTTTAAATGGAGTTTTAGAGAACGAGACTTTTCATATTGGGTATATCGAGTACTAAGTCGGGAGGAAATGGAAAAACGAATAGAATGAAATATGAGCGACACCCCCTTATGTGATCTAAATCTAATGAGTCTCCAAAAAAAAACTCTAAAACAAACCATAACACTGAATAAAAATATAAAATTTTAGTATAATTTATCACATGAAAGATTAAATTTCTAATATTACTTCAATCTTTTCGGTATGCATTTGTATTTATGACTTATCGAAACAAACACCTATTGTCAAATTAAATTTGAGCAGCAAACACGAGACAAAAGAATTCAAAATTTACTTAACATCATCATTGTTTTTTAAAAATTACTTAGTTGAAAAAAAAAAGTTATTTAATTATTATTATTTTTGTTGAAAATTACTAGGTGTAATGCCAGGTTATATTTTTTTATAAAAGAAATAAAATTTACAAAGTGGCACTTTTTTTGAAAAATAAAATAAAATGAATATGACATTTCAATTTATTATTATTTTTAATTTATTATTTGGCAAAACGTACTTTGAGAGGAGCATTGGTGTGTGGGCCATGTCATTATGGGACACAGGAAAGTGAAAAAGGACGACCATATCTCCATGCCTAAAGTGCCCTAAATATAAAGACAAACTCATGTAGTTGAGAAGTTGCAGATTCAGACTTTGCACCAAATTCGATAAAATGGGCCTTTGGATTTTTCCACCCCACCACATCTCGTTTTGGATTTATGGGCCCTCCTCCCTCCGGGCCCCACTTCTTAATTCATACAAAATAGTATGCATGTGGACCCCATCCCAGACTCTCTTCCATTTCTAGTTCAACTCATCTAATCCAATTTAGCAATATAACCAAAACGTCATGTTATTCACCAAATTTATTTTTGTATAGATTAAAAGATTCAATAAATTGTTTATTCACGATTTCACTAGGTAAATCGATTCAATTGTGGACGGACATTAAATTTATAATTATATTATATTACACATATATATATAAATTATTTATTAATAAAATACTAATTTTAATAAAAATTACTTACCAAGTAGTCAATTTAGTCTAGTTTATTTTATTTTAGTCTGTGATTATGGGCTTATTAAAATTTTTATCTAATTTAATATATAAGAAAATTATTTTGACAAAAAACATTTTGAGGAGAGAGAGAGAGAGAGAGAGAGTGGTGGGTGTTTTCACATGGGCCGTCCGAGCAAAGGAGGGGAGGTGGGTGATGGGCCCACGAGGCGGGCAGCACGTGGGCCACCACACGGGCTCTCCTCTGTCTTTTTCAGCATGAGGGCTGGGCCCTGTTTGGTTCAGTTGATTTTGCAGGAGTTCCACTGCCAACGGCAACTATGGTTCAAAAAAGATGACGCCTTTTGATGTGGAAGATTAAATAAATACATATTAATTAAATAATAAGATAATGAAAAATAAATGGTAATGATGACACGCAGGTGAGGAAGAAAAGGCATTGGGAAGTGTGACATGGATTTGCAGGAAGACTTTTTGCCAGCGTGGGGCTGTGGGGGTCTTTGGCCCTGGCTTGGCTCATGCTGACATGGCCACACACTTCCGCAATTTAGGATCCACCGTAACCGTCCAGCCTGGCACGTCACCACCCCGCCTCTCCCTCACCCCCACGCCCTACTCCCTCCAATGTGAACGTTCGTCTTCGCTGACCCACTACCCATAATAATAATAATAATAATAATGCTTAAAAAATAAATATATACCTTCCTTGTAAAAATAAGAAAATATAATGCGATAATATTTACCACCGTGGTTATGACTAAGAAGATATATTAAAGGATATTAAAAGATAAATAATTTTAAGTGATTCTTTTCAATGTTATTGGTGATATTTTCTATAAAGACCCAAGAAAATAAAATAATAAAAATAATTACAAAAAGTGATTTTTGACTGAAAATGGAGAAAACTAACGACGGTTTTTTGGAGGAAACAGAAAACCAGCGACGATTTTGGAATTACTGCGGAGCGGTAACGGGTAAACGGTTAAAATTAGACCGGTTAAATGAAAAATCGGTGACGATTTTTTAGAGTAAGGGGACAACCGGCGACGATTATGAGGAATTACCGCGAGTCAGTAACGGGTTAAACGGTAAAAATTGACCAATTAAACAGAAAATCGACAACAATTTTTTGAGAGTTAGATAAAACCGTCGACGGTTTTGGTTGGCAGTGCTTAAGATATAACAATCGAGAGCATCATTTTGTTTATCAAATCAAAATTCTCTCTCTTTCTCTCATGCAACCCATGAACCCCTCTTCCATCTTTCTTCGATTCCGGTTCCGTTAAAGCTCGGATTGACGATCAAGAACCACCACAAGATTCTTGGAAAGATTCTCTACAGCTTAGGTGGAGCAGAATTTCAGGTTGGGGTTCCGAGACACCACTCCAAAATTGAGGTAAGGGTGTTAAATATTGGTTTTAAAGGTTAAATTGAAGTATATATATGACCTAAGAAATGATAAAATAGCGTTTATGGAGATTTGAGTTAATAAACTCAGGTTTTTGAATTAGGGTTCGGGTGAGTGGCGCGGACATCATTTGGGATCTTTGCGAGCGTAATTTATGAAACCAGGTAAGAGAAAAATGTTATAGCAGCTTTTTATTAATTTTTAAACTGGTTAAATTCGAGTATACAAAAATACATATATATTTAGGTATGATTTATCTGAACAGTTAGGCATTTGGAAAATAATTTATTTTATTATATTTTATATTTGGGAAAAATCGTGTTGTATGAAAATAACTTACGTAATTAAATGATTGTGAGTTTTGCGTGCTTATGATTATTGTTCGCTTGTGGTTACTGTTTGGATTGTAAATTCTGCTCAATTGTGTATACTATGGTGAATGCATTGGTTCATGTAAATTACAATATAACGTTGGCAGTGGTATGAGGAGGTCGTTATATCGTACCTGATATAAATTTCCATATAACGTTGGCAGTGGTATGAGGATATCAATATATGGGCATTTATATTAAGGGGATAAAACATTGACAGTTGTATAAGGAGTTTATTTTACCGATTTACTATGAATAAGGTTGTGTGTGTGAATTTGTAACCTGTGTGGTTGGGAAGTTTATGTAGTAACCTGTGTGGTTGTGAGTCCTGTGTGGACGATATTACTATGTGGATGTGAGTCTTGTGTGGATGGTATTCCTGTGTGGACTGTATTTTTTGTGTGGATATGGACCCTGTGTGAGTGTGAATGAAGTATGTGTGTATCCAGTGTGGATTGGTTGTAATATGCGTGTATACGTGGGATATTGTGAAATGATTAGCATTGGATGTGTGTAGATTTGATTGTATAAGTATTTATGGCAAAGTAAAATTGTGACCCGATTTTTCCATACAATTTTTTTTATCAATAATAAATAAATAATCACACGTCATCTATAACATTCACAAATCGGCCACGTCAACAATCCTACTATCATTCGTACGACCCGACCCACATTAGGTACCGAGTAAAAAGTCATTTCATTTATAAAACCTAACAGCGGAAGATAGTGTATTTATATCATTCAGAATACAATATCCAGAATATCTACATACACAAATATACATCATTATCACAAACTCAAAAACTACTCAACTTTAGGGGAATTACACCTCCCTTAGTCTAGAAACTCACCCTGTGTGTCAGGGTCTTAGCTCCCAATGGTCACGGAGCTCTATCGCGTGGCCTATCTCTATCCCCTGAAAAATTTAGATAATTTGGGTGAGACACATTTTAGTAAGAAGGAATAAATTATTTACAGTGTGTGGCCATCTGAGTTCAATTATAACATGCTTTACTTTTTAAAACAACATTTCATCTGAGAAAATACATTGATATTCACATTCTCATAATCATATATATATATATATATATATACAACACAAGCTTTTATAAGCTTTAAAACCATTTCTCAAATTCAATGATTTCCAACACATAATTAACCGCGAAGTTCTTGAGAATAGGGAAGATTACCCGCCCATATAGGTAGCTTCCCTCTGCCCTAGTACGTTATGCAGCCGGGTATGGCCACATTTGATACCTACCAGGGCACTCACCTTACTCAGTAAGCCCTCAGGTGGAGAGTTTCACTTTGCCTCAATTATTTATGTCATTAACTCACACAGTTCATTTCTTATATTTAACATTCTTTATTTCTCAATTTCATTATTTCTTTCATTTCTCATTTTAACCAATTTTATCATTCTTTCACTTTCCATTTTCATTTTACTTTCTGGCTCATAAGTATCCTTGGTATCAAATACCAACATCACGGTTGTAACTCATGACCACCCTGAGGATCTTTCTATCCACGCCATGCTTCCCCCCATGGTCAAAGTTGTGCGTCTCGAAGGCTGGATCTAATCGCGGTTGGCCGACCCGGTTAGATCAAAGTATCATGTCACATATTGCGTTTGTAATACGTTATAAGCTTTAAAACCATTTCTCAAATTCAATGATTTCCAACACATAATTAACCGCGAAGTTCTTGAGAATAGGGAAGATTACCCGCCCATACAGGTAGCTTCCCTCTGCCCTAGTACGTTATGCAGCCGGGTATGGCCACATTTGATACCTACCAGGGCACTCACCTTACTCAGTAAGCCCTCAGGTGGAGAGTTTCACTTTGCCTCAATTATTTATGTCATTAACTCACACAGTTCATTTCTTATATTTAACATTCTTTATTTCTCAATTTCCATTATTTCTTTCATTTCTCATTTTAACCAATTTTATCATTCTTTCACTTTCCATTTTCATTTTACTTTCTGGCTCATAAGTATCCTTGGTATCAAATACCAACATCACGGTTGTAACTCATGACCACCCTGAGGATCTTTCTATCCACGCCATGCTTCCCCCCATGGTCAAAGTTGTGCGGCTCGAAGGCTGGATCTAATCGCGGTTGGCCGACCCGGTTAGATCAAAGTATCATGTCACATATTGCGTTTGTAATACGACTGACCGGCCTATAACCCTGATCTGAACTCAGGGGGTCCAACAACCCTACAAAATGGTTCAATCGACTGTCATGCCACATACTCCAAGAGTCCGTGTGATTGCACTAACACTACTAGCAACGGTACCATACTCAATATCATAATCATCCAACAGAGTTTACTACCACATACCCGCAATCATTATGCGGTATTGGTATTTCATCAATCATATTCCAGTATATCACAATTCAGTTCAATATAAATATTCTCATCATTTTTTGTGCACATTTCATCATCTCGTAATAACATATATCATATCTCACGTATTTTTCACATTTTCCCAAAATACTCATATCAATAATTTGTACAAACTCATTTCTCATGTAAATAATTTCCACTCACAAATAAATGTCATATTTCATTAATTTCCACTAATCGTATCAATCATTCTCATTTCAATATTTTCTCAAAAAATACCCATCGTTATATTTCACATTTTTCAACACATGTCATGTGCCACACAATTTTCATCTAATATTCATAACATATTATTTTCACACTCCAAAATATCACAATTTAAAATCACTCAAATGCCACACAATTTATCTGATATTTATATCGTAATAATTTTCAGATAAAATACCATAAGCACATTTTCACATACTAATTTAAAAAGTAATTCTAAAAATACCGCTATAATTTATTCCTCTTACCTAACTTACCGAGAGTCTCGCTAGAACCCCAAATCCTACCCCCTTGGTGCCCGAAATTCAACTCTTGAAATTTACATTTTTCCTAAATTAATTAATCTATTTCTCCAAAATAATACTCATCTAACCTTCCCTAAGTTCCATATACCTCAAATTAATATTTAAACTAACATTTAACAGCCCAACTTAATTTTATTAATTTTGCCTGCAGGTCCCAAAATTACACCCGCGGCACTCACTTGGGACCTAAATTTCAGAAATTCTACTTTAACCCCAAATGCTCAACATTTTAGCATTTCTAAATTAATCATAATTAATTAAAAATTAGCCCCTTAATAACCCCCATACCCAAAATTTGGAGTTTTGCCCACGACGACCCCACAAGAATTCCGTTCCGCTAGACTTGTAGAGAATCATCTCTAGATTCTCATGGTGGTGTCCGTTCGTCAATTGAGCTTATAATTTGCAAGAAATTAAAGAAAAATGAGAAATTGGCTTACCCTAGGAGATACGTCTATGCAGCTCCTACCACCGATCCGCTCCGATAGAAATGACGGCAGCGGAGAATGAAATCCAGCGATATCTTTTGATTTTCGATTAGACGAAAATCCGCCACGAAGGAGAGAGAATGAGAGGAGAGAGAGAGAGAGTTCAAGGGGGGCTCTAACTTGCGCAGGAAGAAGAAAGCATCCTAAAGCTTCTTTTGAAGTTTCAAGATGTGAATAATAATAATAATAATAATAATAATAATATATTTAATTAATATTAATAATAATATATTTTATTAATAAAAATAAAAAATAAATTTTAATTATATTTTTTTCTTATTTTTTTTTTAAATTCGATTAATTAATTAATTAATTAATTAAATTTTTTTCAAATCACTCCACTAATCTTCTATATCCCTTTTTGGGGTTATTACAAAAATTCTCCATCCGAGGGCTTGCTGAGAAAGGCGAGTGTCCTAGTATTAGTACCAAAGCAGAGGGAAGTACTATAATAACCCAAATAATTATTGGAATTAAATAAAAAAAAAAGAGGGGAAAAGGATTTTAAAAGGGATTTAGCAAGGCCTCGTCGACGAACGTGGAACATTCGTCAATGAATCGTTTACTGGTGACGTGGCTCGTCGACAAAGTCACGTGGCTAACCACCTATAAATATGCAAAAAACGGGGTTTTAGCGGAAATTTCTTCTTCTCTCTCATTTTCTCTCTCTAGAAAATGCACCCTCTCACTTCTCTCTAGATTTCTAATTCTGATTCTCTCCGGTTCGACGATCAGAAGCTACTACATTGATCCTGGGGAGATTCTCTACAACTTAACTAGAGCAGAAATTCGATTTGAGCATTTTGGAAACCATCCTAAAATTTGGGTAAGTAGATTTCTAGGTATTTTTAGTATTACTAGTATTATTTGAGGCCAGATTTTTTATACTATGAGAATATATTGGTATTTTGTGGAATAAATTTAGGGTGTCATATTTTTAGGAACAGGGTGTTTTGGGCCCCTATAATCAAGGGTTGAGGATCCCAACAAGTATCCGTTCAGGAACCCAGGTAAATTATAAGTTAAGAAATTTATGAATAGGCAATTTTAGAAATTATGGGTGTGTTGATTTACTTGAGAATATGGGTATATAAATGCAGGTTTTTGGGGTTGGTACACCGAGGGTGCGAGAGTAGAGTGTTGAATGGAGGCCAGTCTCGTAGTCAAATAGGTAAAGGAAATATGCTATATTGGGAATTTTAGAAAGTTAACCAGAAAATCATGTATGTATTAGTATTATTTTTCAATTTTCCAAAATTTTATTATTATATCAGGAGATGCAACTTTTAGAGCATGGAATTTAATTACTCTATTGTGTGGCATGAGTTTATTACAGTTTAGTATAGTATTTATACAGTTTTACAAATATCATGTTTTATAGTATATTAACAGAAGATATCAGTATGCAGTTCCCAGAAAATATAATTTATAGTATTTTTCAGAATGCCATGACTACAAAACCATAACACTCAGTTATTCAAATATTCAGTTATTCAATTATCCAGTTATTCAGTCAGATATACAGATTATGCAGATAAGTTTTGAAATGTTATGGTCATTTCAATAGTATGGTAAAAACAATAAGATAAATTTTATATATATATATATATATATATATATATATATATATATATATATACATATATTTATATTAGTACTAAATAGTATCAGACTCTATGGAAATATTCAGTCAAATTCAGATAGCAGAGCATGGTACCGTTGCTATTTCATATTATAGTGCAACTACATATCTCAGATAGTGTGTGGATTTCGTCTAACCGCGCTACGAGAGATTGCAGTCTCCCCAGAAAGCTGGGTTGAGGTGTCCGATTAGACGAGATAGAGTAGTACTATGCCCGGAGAGACTGCAATGGACCAGATTGTTGATTGATAGAGATATGGATTGACTTGCCTGGTAGGCCAACTAGAGTAAGTCCCACTTGCGCGCAGCACAACCTTGTCATGAGGGGTTAAATCATGACATTCAGTTCGCAGGGTAATATCACAGCTGTTCTTATACATATATACGGATATACCATGCAACAACAGTTTTATTAAACTATTAGAATTATGTGTAACTAGAAAACTCAGATATATAGTTGTATTTTAAACTATAATAAATGTTATTTATACGATATACTAGCGTATCTGTTTTACAGTTTCAGTATTATATCAATATATTAAATGTGTAACCCAACTGTCACACACTAGTAATAGCATATTTCCTCTTACTGAGCGTTGTCTCATCCTAGTGACTTAACATTATTCAAATGATCCAATTAGGCGAGCAGATCAGGCTCACGGGTAGGGATGTTCTTGCACTGCCCTTTCTGGAAGGTGAGTGTTTATGGGTTGTTGGTAGTTTGGGGTAGATCCTAGGAATCTTGTTTAATGTCACTGGGTATTTTGTGATGTATATTTTGGGACCTTTTGAAGTTCTGGTATTGTAAATATTGTTTACAATTTTATGTTTACCGCTGCTATTGAGGAAACTCTGTACACAACACATTCCTACAGAGTTTCCTCAGTGCTCTTCTGGGCTTGAGATGCTTTCAGTAGTTAGTAATGAAAGATTTGCTATATAGATATTTTATATATGTTTAAGTGGAAAAAAAAATGGCATGAAAAATCAGGTCTTTACAACTTGTATAGGCGGGTAATCTTCCCTATTCCAGGATACTTTACTTGGATGCATAACCTGAGGGCTTACTGAGTAAGGTGAGTGTCTTGATATTAGTACCAGAATAAAGGAAAACTGCTTGTATGGACTGGTAATCTTCCCTATTCTCAGAATTTTATCACTAAAAATAATTGTGTGTGTATGATATCAAACATCGGTGAAGTCATTAATGATGTGATTTCTCAGCTTCTATAATATTGAATATTAGATGATTATTTTTATATGTATTAAGCTCTCTACCACACACTGTTATAAGTTTTTCTTCCTTACTGAGAGGTGTCTCACCCTAGCGATTTATTATTCTTTTCAGGTTCTTCACGTGATCGAGCTTAGAAAGTTTCGAGGCGGGGTTTAGTTTTGTGAGTTGTTAAAAAAACCATATATAAGTAAAATTTTATGCTTGATTTCTTTTTTAGTTATGTAATATGGAGAATTTGGTTATGTTTTTTTATGAGTTTGAATGAATGTATATAGTACTCTGATATTTTATTTGAGGTTGTTTAAATAGATCTGCTGCGTGAATGGTATCAGAGACATGTGATTGGTCTCATAATACCCTGTAACGACCCGAAGAATAATGTTATTTAAATAATAAAGAGGGAAGGGAAATGGAAACAGAAACAGAAAAAGGCAGCAGACTACGTTGCATTTGGATATTATAACCCAAGGAATTTTCTCATGGCCTCGTCGACGAACACAAGGGATTCGTCGATGAGGGTACAAGTGGGTCTCGTTGACGAGGACATGTTTCGTTGACAAGTAGATAACGAGAGAATGTTTTGGGCGATTCTGAATTTCGTCGACGAAGGGGAGAGTTCGTCGACGAATTTCCTATAAGACTCGTCGATGAGATGATGTGGCTCGTCGACGAAGGCCACAGTATAAATAACCCCAATCACAGAAAAATCAACGCAAACTCTCCCTTTTCTCTCTCCTACAGTCCTTCCCTCTTCTATCTTTGATTCCGGCCCTGTTAGTCGTCAGATCGATGATCTAAGGCCACCATGACGCTCCTAGCGAAGTTCTCTCCAATTTTACCGGGGCGGATCATCGGTGGGATCGAGTTGAATTTCTTCCCAGAATCAGGGTAAGGCCTTTTATTCAGTTTTTGGCCTTCTGACAGTTGTAGGAAATGATGGAGACAAAGAAATAATGATTATTGGCCTTACAAGGCTTAAAATCTTATTATCTTATTTTGATGCTAACAAACAAGTGGAATTTGACGTATTTGTGTGAGTAATGTTATTTCAGGGCTCATATATGAGAAAGTAAGGTCAAAGTGCTCACAAAGATCAAATGAAGCTTAAAAGAGTCAAAGCATAGATTTAAAGATGATATATTAAACCTTAAAGAATACGAGGACATGAATGAGTTGTTGAAAGCTAAGGAATATTAAAGTTAAAAGAGCCAAAGAAAAGCAAAGTGAGAAAGCTCAAAGAATATTAAAGCTTTAAGACTAAGAAAGAGTCAAAGCAAGCATGAAGACTTGAGTGTTTAGAATGTCAAGTCTTAGAAGTCTTTATGTAAGTACTTTAATGTTTAAATATCGTTTGAAATATTATGAAGCTCTTAGGTTAACTTCTTGGACCTAGATACCTTTTAAAATACTTGAAAAATATTTTATAAAGGTTAGAATCATTTTTGGAATGAAAAGCACCAAAAAGAGTTTTTCCAAATGCTGTTAGTTTTATACATCGCTATTGAGGTGCATTTTTCACTATCAAAACCTCCTTATTTTAAAAAGTGTTCAACATGAAAGTTGTATTATTTTCTCTTAAATTTCTTTTGACACCAAGAACACCTAATTGGGAGTTATACAGAAAAAGTTATGAGCAAAATACTAAAGCGAGGTCACAACTATCAACTAACTGAACACTGTTCACGGGAGGAACTTCAACTGACTGAACGGCACACAAAACCACTTCAGATGACCGAAGTGTAACTTCAGACGTCTGAAGAATAACTTCAGATGACTAAAGATTAAGTTCAGTCATCTGAAGATTTTTTGCTGAATTTTCTAAAGAGGCAGAACCTCCTCAAACGGCTGAACTCGAAAGTTCAGTCATCTGAACACTGTTAACGGACATATTTTTCAAAAGTTTTTAAATTCAAACTTATATTGCTTGGGCTCCAAACTTTCTAAAAGCTTGGGAAATTATCTAAGGAAACTTTAACAACAAGGAAACAAGTTTGAAAGCGTATAAATACATGGTTTTGCAAATCAAAACAAACCAAGAATTGAAAAATCTGTTTTGAGAAGCTGAAAGTACTCTTGTTCTTCCAAAGTTCTCTTGTTCACTCATTGCAAATCTCTTTTGTTAAGATATTCTGAAGTGTTGATCCTTCTTCCTTTGGATTCCTACTACTAATCCTCATCTAAGAAGGATATTAGTGAATTATATGCTTAAGCTTCATTTTATTTCATATTGATATTTTACATTGACGTATATAGTGCTGAACTTGTACTAACTTGTTCTTTGTGAGAGTATATTTGTACACATATTATATCTTGTTTCTTGTAGTTCTTTGACATTCCAAGGATTGTTTGGATCATTGGCTAAGCAAGGGGATATTGCTTAGAGAGGCAGGCTCTAGCCTAAAGGAGTGACCGAATGAGGGGACATCGTTTGGAGAGGCGGGCTCTAGCCTAGTAAAGGAGTGTTTAAGCGTGGGGTATCGCTTGTAAAGGTTTTGTTCCACCCATCAACGAAACAGGTTTAGTGAATCCTTTGGTGGTTTGCCAAAGGCGAGGACATAGGCTAGGTATAAGCCGAACCTCGTAAAAATCTCCGTCTCACTCTCTCTTTCCCTATCTTTATTTTCAGTACATATTTAAATTGTATGGATGGTTTAAATTTAAAAATTATATAAACTACGTATATTTGGAAGTCAAGTAAACCTTAAAGTTTGATTTTGATTTGGGTTGCGGAAATCGAAAGAGAGTACATTGGTTGAACCATTCTTTGCGGAAACCATACGTGTGACGACCTACTTAGTTTCCACATTTTTTTTTCATATCATATAATAAAATCAATATCACAAATCCCAGTTCAGCAAATCATAATCCACCTGGACCTGTGGGTACCAAGGATACATCAGAACACATAATGGAAGCCTAAACAGCAGGAAACATACAATCATATACATCTCATTATACCATACATCAAAATACCAGAGTTATTACAATCACTGTATATATATACATACACAACACTCAACCCAAAAAGATGTCTTAGGGACATTTCCGCAAAATACATCCGACCCTTTCAAAATACTTACCCTTCTGGAAGGGCAGATCTACCGTACTAGATCAGCGGGGCTTTACCCGCTCTCCAATCAGGGGCTCCTGAAATATTTATGAAATTCGGGGTGAGACACCTCTTAGTAAGGGAAATAAACTAATACTGGTGTGTGACAACATGAGTATTTCGTGTTATACATATACCATATAGAATGTATTCAGTAACTGTTATATCAAATCTGGGAAACATATATATCATCAAAACATACTGCATTTTCATAAACATATATAATCTCATATAGTAATAATACAAAAACATTCCTGGTAGGTTAGCTGGATGTTGTCATGTATTACCCCCACATGACTGGGTTGTGTGGCCCGAAGGCGAGACCTGACAATGGTTGGCTGACCACTGTCAGATCAAAAGTAAAGTCTGTTAGTTTGATGGGTCTGCTTGAGCTGGTCCGTACACCAGGGGTACTCACACACTTCTTAAAAACCATTTTGACCATTCAATCTCACACCACTCCATACAGCGGCGTTAACACAGATATCATGATCACGAAGACCGTGGACACATAGCAACAGTACCGTGCAAGTGCTAACTTAGACCAAACCAATCAAGTTCTGATATCATATAACATATACTGAAACTGTGATACATGGATATCTCATATCATTAATTATCAAATCAATCATATCATTTTACATATATACATATATCATGAAAATCATCCGCCCGTACGCCGGTATTACACATTTTACCATAACTCGGCCCGTACACCGGCAAATCATAGCACAACCCATACACGGGCAAATCATTTTCATAGCTTGACCCGTACGCCGGCAAACATATCATGGCACAGCCCGTACACTAGCAAATCATTCACATAGCACGGTCCATACGCCGACAAAACATATAAAAATCTCGACCCGTATGCCAGTTTTCCATTATAAAAATCCGTATCATAATCACATTTTCAAAAAACAATATTTCATAACAATTTCTACTCATGCCATACTAACAGGTTTTCCGCATATTTAACATACCATCATTTTTGACAGTATTTTTCTAAATTTATAAATCATATATAAATATATTTATTTTCCGAAATCGAATGCTATAACAATATACATATTTTCATAATATACTAGCTTAGTTTATCTCCTTACCTGATTCTTGAAAAACTCCTAAGGAAATCTGTCTTGCACCCGCAGTGTTCCCCATTCAACACCCTGAAAACGGAATTCCCCAGAACTAAAGTTTAGTATTTCCAAGCGTATAACACTTTCTACGACTGCCAAAAATCCAAATATTGAGTAGAAAGTCTTACCCTGGATTTGGGATGGTTTCCAACTCAACCCCACCGACGATCCGCTTTAGCAAACTTGCAGATTTTTCCACGAGCGTCGTGGTGGCTTTAGATCATCGAATCGGCGGAAATCCGGCCCATCAAAGAGAGAAGGAGGAGGGACCGAAGGGTAAGAGAGAGAAAAGATCTGCGTAGAAAATTTTAGCTGAAAATGAACTTTAGGCCTATTTAAACTGTGGCCTTCTTCGACGAGCCACGTCACCTCGTCGACGAGGTCAATATAAAATTCGTCGACAAAATCTCTCCTTCGTCAATGAAATTCAGAAACCCCAAAATCATCCCCTCGGTATTTTCTCGTCGACGAGTCCTATTATATTTTTGTCGACGAAGTCGACTGCCTTCTTCTGTTTTTGGTTTCTATTTCCCTTTCTTTTATTATTTAAATACCATTATTCTTCAGATCGTTACAATACGGGAGTACGTTACTTGGCTAAACATCCCAAAGATAAATTAACTTAAGAGTTTATTTGAATTATGAACTTTGGAAAGAGTAAATGGATTTTATATTGAACATCATATTGAAGAAGAAATTTCAAATATATAGGGCTTTGTTCAAACTCATATTTACCACAGGGTTGAACACAACATAAAAGCTGAGAGTTAGATATATTAATCTTGAATGCTTCCATCAATCTAATAGTGCTGAAGTGAATTTATATTTGGCAATCAAATTTGTTATTGGTTTGAGCATTATTGTTGATTGGCTCGATTAGTTTAATTATTTGTGTGGTTGAAGATTGAATGTTTTATTAGTTGTCATGTTGATTGTTTAAAAGAAACCAAGTTCTTGTTTGATTGACAAAATAGATAAACAAGTTAAAGAATTGGTTAAATATCAAAAGAAGTTAAGGACTTTAAAAAGAAAATTTTAAAATCACCCCCCCTCTTGGGAAGCTATTCCTAATTTCAATAATATTCTGTTCTAGCGAATGTTGTTTTCATGGTGTTGAGTAGGAAGCCCTACGGGTGTTGGACCAGTATACTATAGGGGCTTTCCAGTAGTCAGGTAAGGGAAATATGTTATGTTAGGAAACCCTTTTACGATTTCAGTACGAACTATATGTTTTATTAAATTATTATTCAAATTATATATATTTACAGTTTCCAAAACTTGATAATATTAATATTTATTTGTGTGACTTGAGTTGATAACAGAACAGTACTATATTTATAAAATTTGTGAATGTCATGTTTATAGTTATTAACAGAAATACCATGATATTTGTATGTTTATAGAATGACGAATTTTTCAGTATACAGTATACTCAGAAATATGCATTTTCAGTAATTTCAAGATAACATGTTTATCAGTACCATAACGCCCCGATATACAGATATTCCGATAGTAGTTCAATTATACAGAAATCAGATTTTTAGTCAGTTTATTTAGAATTTCAGATAAATTCTATGGGGTTATGGTTATTTTAGAAACCACATAAAAAACAAGTATATTACATATATCAATTACCTATATAGTATCAGACCTTGACGGATCAGACAGCAGAGCACGATACCGTAGGTACAGATATTCAGTTCAGAGTGCAACCACTTTACTCAGATAGTAAGTGGTATGAGGTCGATCGTGCCCACGTTGAGATAGACTCTCCATCAGATATGGATTGAAGGGACCGATCAGACTGTTGGAGTTTACTTGACTTACCTTGGTAAGCTAGTCAGGATAGGTCCTGCCTTCGAGTCGCACAATCTTGTCATGAGGGGTTAAATCATGACATACAGTCATCTAGGGAAAGTTTCTCAGATATTATAAGTATAAGTAGATTTCAAGAAATAGTAGTAGTATTATGAAAAGTAAATTTATATAGTTTTAATGTATGTTATTTATACCAGCATTTACAATTTCAATTATACATGATATTATTTCTAAATCAGATTATTAATACAGAAATATAACTCAGTAGCCACACACTAGTAATAACATGTTTCGTCTCATCGAGCGTTGGCTCACCCTACTGTTGAATTGTTTTTCAAGTGAACCAGTTGGGCGAGCGGAGCAAGCTCGCAGGTAGAGGGGCTGTTGTACTACCCTTTTTTACGTGTGAGTATTTTTGGGTGGCATGTTTTTGTAATCCCTTAATATCAGTAAGGGTAGTTTTGAGAGAACAGTGATGATTTTATATTGTGGGTTGATTTGTCACTCTGGTATTGTATTATGTGTGGATTTATTTTATATGATTGACTTTTCGCTGTTTAAGTTAATGTTTGAATTTAAAATTAGGGAAAAAGATTTTATTTTATTAGCAGGTCGTTTCAATTTGGTATCAGAGCCTAGGTTGCTAGGTTCTGTAGACTTTAGAGTACAGCGGAAGCAATACTAGAGTATAGGGAAGAATTTGAGATTTGTTCTGTCTCTAGGTACAAGATTCTCGTGGTGGTTTTTGTGTTTTTCCTGGGGTGACGATTTCAGGAAAATCATAGTAAACTATCGTTGGGTCGTATGTCTAGGTGGCAGAACTGGATTTTGAGTTAAGATTGGGGAGGATAGTTAATTATAAACATAGGATTTGAGTAGAATAAAATGGATTAGGTCTGTGTAGGAGATAAGGTTCTTAAGTGTGTTCTTGTTTTTTAGGATGGACCCGGGAAGCAGTGACATGAATGCTGGAGGAGATAGGTCAGGACCTTCTAGCATGGGTGGTGATACCGATGCCGGAGCCCAACTTGGCAGGTTCGAAGCATTACATTTTATTTTTTAGGATTCAGTGGTTATGGATAATAGGTTGGGTGGCGGGGGCAATTTTGTTCGATTATGATGAATTGGTCATGGTGGTTAGCGGCCTTGGGGTAGTTTTAGTTACCGTCGCTCAGCTCTTCACTCCGTGATCAAGCCACAAGCCTGCCTTTGATTGTCCCCCTCTTACTGGGGATCAATTTTTCTTTCTTATGTTGTTTTCATATAAAAAATTTATTAACCTCGACTCGAGCTTAAATTTATGGCTTCAAACTTGAGTTCCCTATTCCTATATTTGAAAAAGCTTTTATCTAGTTTGCTTCTATGTTTTATTTTGGTTTTATATATATTTTTATTTCACAAAAAAGCTAAAACATAATTCTTCAGTGTAATTTTTTTTAACATCGCGAGGACTATAACATGTGCATTATTAGGCTCTTTTTTAAAAGTTAGCCTTTTGAGGAAAGGGAACAGAAAGAAAGAATTAGTAAGAACAAATAAACGGCTGACATGCAATTCAATGGTTAAAAAGCAATTACTATTAAAATATGGATTAATTGATTTTTATCGTCGAAATTTCCTAAAATATTATTTAGTTTTAAAATTTTTTTATAGGTTCAAATTTTTATGAATTTTTCTTCTAAGAAAATATGAAAAGTAATTCAATTGTTATTACAAGCACATTTTCTTTATTGATAAAAGAAATTATAGGGTTGGGTAGCCAATTTTTCATAAGGAGGAAGACTTAGGCTTCAATTAAGATAGGCTTTTTCTAGGAGCCTATCTATCATATGAAATTGTTCCTAGTTGTTAAAAATTTATTCTACGATTAGAATCAATAATGATGGGATGTTTTCATATAGAAAATATGAAAAAACCCTTCATTGGTATTTTTTTTAGGTTTTATGTTTTAGGGTTTTTTTCCTTATAGAGTTGTAGGGCGTGGTCTTGATAATTGTTAGAACTTTTGTATTTTCTCATAATTGAGAATCTTAATGAACTTTATATTATGACATGTCGAGTATATAACTTTATTTGTTGAAACATAAGGTTATCGAGTCATTGATAATACATGATATAAAGACAATTAAAAGATTAAAATTTCAATCATAAAATAGCACTTGGTTCATTTAGGTTTTTTCTTCCACTATACTTAGATTTAGCATCTTAGTGTGCTGTACTTTTAAGGGTATCACCATTTTTTCCTCCCTTGGGGTGGACACTAAAATAAATCACAAAGAAAAAAAGGTTTTAAGGGAACAAAAGTTTGAGTAAAGAGTTGCTCATGTTGGAAAATATGAAATGGGATCGGGAGCAAAGACTCACATTTGTTAATTGTACTAGGAAGACTAGTAAATTATCCAAAATTAAGGACAGAGAAAAAAAGTCAGATCCTAGATGAGTATTTCTATCGCACTAGCTAGGAGAAAAAGGGCCTAGAATTTTTCTTATCTCGAAGTCATCCTTATTGTCTAGAAAGGAAACCTATAAGTAGGTATTTCACTCTAAATTTTTATGTTCTCTAAAATTGCCTATGTTTTATGCAATTTGATAGAATAATAGGACATAAACAGAAAGAAAAAACTCGCAGTTTGATTGATACGAACTTTAAAAAAAATTTATACTCCAAAACCGTAGCAAGGCAAAGTCGTATTCATGTGTTACTCATGTGCTGCATGTTTAGAACTAGCATCTACGAAGAATAATAAATAAATTAACAATAACACCTTTATTACTAAGTTGTAATTGCTACATCTCTATTACTACTTAAGAGAAAAGGGAGCTTTTTTTATTTTTATTTATTTTTCATTATTTCTTTATTATTTTTAAAATTCTATCCTTAGTCTATAAGCTTAACATTAAAATAAGATTTCCTCTTAATAGGTAAATTAGTAACTTGATATTCCGCATCATCCCCTCTAAAAAAAATAAATAAATAAATTTTGGAATATGTGTACACACTCACGATTTCTTTTGTCATAATTACGGTAAAAAGATTTTTCGAAGTTTAAAATTAGAAAGGACAATAATTTTTTTCCTAGTTTTTCAGTAGATTAGACTTCAAATTGTGTAAATATGATATGCATTAATTATTTGTTTGCTATGTAAGAATAAATTTGTTACTTAATCTTACATATTTTGTACTATTTTTTTTATTACATTACGCAAATCAAATATGACAGAAGGAAGAGTATATGGCAATGAAATAAAAGGAAAATAAATATGATAATTGGAATTGGGGGAAAGGAAAATACAATTTTTTTTTTCTTTTGCAAGCTTTGACTTGGAGATTGTGTTGCTTATGAATGTCAAATTATTAATAATGAAATTATGAAAATGGCAACTTCATAAGATTTGTTTTGGTGCAAATATATTCTTACTCATTATTTTGGCTACATTTATCACTGTTGTTTTGGGAAATTTGTGGTTCACCAAAAATATCAAGCAATTGTGGACAGAGAGTAGGCTCTGTCATGACCAAAACAGAGCACCTCTGCAGTAAAAGGAGGACTATAATTATGTCCTTAAGGTGAAGTGCTGTCTATTTTAATCAAAAATCAAAAAGGGTGTCTGCATCAGTGTGTTTGGCCTATGGGATAAGAAAAGAAAAGAAAAAAGTGGAGAACAGGGAAAATTAGTGACAAACATGGGAATTTAGATTCTTTTTTATGTGGTGAACAGAGGAAAAAAGACAAAAAGTGGCCAAGTTATTGAGTTTAGCTTAGGGGGCAAAAAAAAAAAAAAAAAAGGAATCAGTGACAAGAGAGTGGGAATTCGGATTTTTTTTTTTAATGGAGGGGAAAAGTGGGTTAATCAGTGAGTTTGGCAAGCGGGAAAAGAGAAAAGAAAAAGGAAATTAGTGGCAAAAACAGGGGAATTCAGATTCTTTTTTTCAATGGGTATACAGAGGAAGAAGTGGGGGGTAAAATTCATTAATAATTACGAGAAATGGGAAAGGAAACCTGTTGGTCAGTCTTTCCAAATGACCAAACTGACAGAAATCACAGAATCATCACGCATTCTTTACTCTGTTTCAAGAAAAGGAAAAAAATAAAAGAAGGAAAGGAAAATTGACCATATCACAGGCTCACCCACTTCGGATTTGAGAATTGAATTGAATTTCTCATTCAACAAACGCCTCTGTTATCTCTGACCCGAAAGTTTAGTCACAAAATCTGCATGTGTACGTCGCTGCTTATCGCGTCCCATACATCCCTCTTTATTGCATCATGACAAATAAAGATGAGAGAGAGAGAGAGAGAGAGAGAGAGAGCTCCAGCGTAGCTTAGGATTCTCTCTCCCCCCGCCTCACTATCTCTCTCTCTCTCCTTTTCAGTTTCTTTAATTCAATCAAATTATCCATAATTAAGTCCCACGAACTTCCATATATAAACACGCCCTCTCCCCCTCCCCCACTTCTGTTTCTATATGTTCCTCCCAATCGCAGCGGACCCAATACTCAGCATATCACAGAGCAAGAGAGAAACAGAGAGAGAGAGGAGGAGAAGAAGGGGGTCATGCAGCTTTTCTGATTCAACAAGAACAACCCATTTTGGTTTGGAGTGGTTTGGTTTGGAGATTTGAGAAAGAAAAGGGAGGGTTGTTTGTTTCGGGTTTTTGTCTTGGGTTTTGTTTGTGTTGGCGGCTTGGCGGTGGTTGCTGAACTGGTTTGGGTTTATATATATATATATATATATATATATATATATATTTACATATAGAGATATGGCTATTCAAGCGCAGTTTCAGTCTGATAATCTAGGGTTAGGGTTTCCTTTGGGCGGCTCACAGGATTGGATGGACGTTAATGGGTGTGGGTTCAATGAGTTTTGTTTCAATCTTCAACAGAAATACCAACACCAAATGCAGCAGCAGCAGCAGAAAAACCAACCTCTGTTTTTTGACAACAGTCTTCTCTTCTCCACTTCAAAGCCCAATTTCTCCACTCCCAATCATCATTCCATGGCGCTTTCTTGGAGCTTTGAAGCCCAGGCTGAAAAACAGAGGCAGGAGATCGATCAATTTATCAGCTTGCAGGTCAGAGAGCAATCTTTTTCTATCTAACAAAGCGTTTAAATCATTCTCCATATTTTTTTTTTACTACACATCTTAGCATTTTTTTTATTTGATTTGAATATTCAAATGGGTATTCTTCTTACTTGATCAAAGTTATTGTTCCATTGGTTTTCTAACATTATACTTTCTTGATTAAAATGATCTTTGGATAAAGGGGTTTTCTTCTTGTTGATCAATGCTATCGTTTATTGATTTTTCAACTGTTTTATGTAATACCCATATCTTATATCATTGATTTGGCCATTGATTTCTTCTTGTTTGATCAATCCAACAGAACGGGAGATTGAGATTGGCCTTGCAAGAGCAGAGGAGGCAGCAACTAGCAATCCTGTTGAGCAAATTCGAATCCAAAACACTGCCTCTGTTGAGACAGAAGGAGGAAGAGATAGCGCAGGCCGCCAAGAGGACGATGGAGTTGGAAGATTTCTTGAGGAGATTGGAGATGGAGAACCAGGGGTGGCAGAGGGTGGCGAAGGAGAACGAAGCCATGATTCTGTCTCTTAACAACACGCTGGAGGAGCTGAGGGAGAAGGCCTGCGGAGGGTTCTTGGCCAATGGAGCAGAGGACGCAGAGTCTTGCTGCGATGTGAACAGAGCAGAAGACAGAGAGGAGGGAACAGGGGAAAACAGGGAAATTGATAATGGGGAAAAACAGATGACAAGAAAGTTGATGGTTTGCCAAAGCTGCAATTCTCGGAGCTCGTGCGTGCTGTTCCTCCCCTGCAGGCATCTCTGCTCGTGCAAAGCCTGCGAGGCTTTCCTCGATTCTTGCCCCGTTTGTAGAACGGGAAAGAAGGCTACCATAGAGGTGCTAATTTTCTAGGATAATTTTTCCAGGAAAAAAAACAGGGGAAGGGCAGTGATTCAATGAATGAAGCTATAAAAATGGGCTGGATAGGATTGAATTGATGGGAATCCAGAAGAAGCAGGGGAACAGGAAGAGGAAACTTTTTTTTTTTTTTTTTTTCAATTTATGCACTGTTATTAGACTTTTGTTTCCTTTCTGGGGGCTCTGTTTTCAGATTGTACTTGTACTTCAAACAACCCCAAATCAATTGAACAGAAAATTACAGTACAGAGCATCTTTTGGGTTTGCTGGATTTATTGCTTTTCCTTTCATGAAGTTACTGCTTTTCTTTTTGCCTTTTTTGATATGCCATCTAGGGTAGACTGATGTGATTATTCGTTTTCAGTTTCACCAGTTGTTTGGCCTTTTCCAATTCTCCACTAGTCTATTTTATTACCAATGACAGAGGAAGAGGGTAGAGTTGAAAGCAATGTCACATGGCCCTGCATGAACCTTGAGTGTTCACATTCACACCACTCCACACCCACCCCTAATTTTCTATACCCATTATAATAAAAGAAACCAAATCTTTTCTACAACCGAGTTATGACCCAAAAGAAAAAGACCCATCATCTTATCTTATCCCCAAGTTATGCAATTAAACTAAAATGGCAAGCATAAGCAAGAAACTATATTCAATAACTTTGAAGCCTACCCACTTTCCAAGCACTCTGATTTTCTTCCCCCAACTTTCCGAGCACTCTGATTTTCTTCCCCCAATTCTCCGTTGGTTGTTCCTAAAGAAAAAGACCCATCATCTAATCTTCCCCCAACATGTATAATTAAATGAAAATGCTAACACAAGCAAGAAAATAAGCAATAATTTTGACGCCTACCCACTTTCCACCTTTCCAAGCACTCTGCTTTCCCCCCAATTCTTTGCAAGTTTGTTGCTTTTCCCCCACTTGTTATTTCTTTTCTTATCTGCACTCCCTCCCCTTCCACATACCAACAATAATAATAATAATAAAGGACAAAAAGAAGAAGCAATCCTCTCTTTATTTTTGTTTTGGGAGAGCCCTTCAATTTAGACCCGACAAAATTGAACATGAATTCCGAATATAAATTCGAATTTAGGTAAAATAAAATACATGAAAATATTGAGAAACTCGTTGAGATTCAAAACAAAGCAATGAGAGCTTGAAATTGGGGGTAGGAGCGGGGAAATCTAATCCCAAGAACAGAGGTTCATAGAATGGGAATGCTTTTGCGTTTATGACTATTATATTTTTGTTAGCTTTTGCAAGGTGCAATTAATAATGATGGTGGGGTGGATGGGATCACAAGGTAGACCACGCATGCATTCACTCCCCTGTTCTGTTCTGTTCTGTTCTGCCCTAACACACAAAGCCAGCCACTGAGGCCTGAGGGTGGGGAAGAAGCCAAGAAAGCCTTCGGAATCATCACTTACCCACTCCTTCCCAATGGCAGCATTGAATGTGTGCAGATGGACAAATGGACTGGCACTGGCTTTTGGTTTGAAGGGGGCTATACACTTTACCTACCTCTTTTGAAATCAGCCCCATCACTTTTAAAGTGGGTAGTTGCCATATTGTCAGCTAAAAATCTTTGCGTTTCAAGGAAGCTGACAACCCCATTTCAGAAAGCCACTGTCATTTGGGCAACTCTTTTTAAAATTTTCAATCCAACAATTGTGCCCACTCCCTATTCCCTCTTCCCCACAAAATTCTCGGTGGTCCTAAGTTTTCATGCTAGTGTGAGAGGAACCAAGTTGCAAAGACCAGTTCAACCCAATTGAAAAATCCATTGCTCATTTTTTGGGTTTAGGTTTAAATTTAGAATTTTTTTTTTACTTTTGATTTGATTTGATTTATCTAACAATGATGATTAATCGAACCGATCTTAAATATTAGGGCAAAAGATATTTGACTTCTCTTGAGATTTGGCAAAATATGGCTGAACTCTTACGAGATTTCAAAATTTTCCGAGACCTCTCCTCAGAAATTTTCCAAAAAGACAAAACCTCCCTTAGTATTTTGAAAAAATGACACTCAGGTTTCAAAAATTTCAGAGACCTCTCATAAAAGATTTATCAAAAAGAAAAAAAATATTCATTTGTATTTTGCAAAAAAGATAAGTATTTTGAGAGCAAATTTGTGTCTTTTTAATAAATTTTAGGGAGGTTCTCGTCCTTTTGCTCAAGTTCAAGGGAGTCGAGTGCCTTTTTTGACCTTACATTTTATTAATATGTAAAAATAAATATTAGGCGTGATATTATATATAGTTTTAATAATTTACTTTTAAAAAAAGTACACTTTGATTAATATATAAAATATATATATATATTTAAATTAGACTCAACATCCCAATTTTGTTAATTGTTAAAAAATTGATTAATCAAACTTTAGTTAACCATTAAAAAGATACAATTTTGATCTGCATTCTCTAGTAAACTAAAATTTTGACTTAGTTCGGGATATCGTTTGGTCGGTTGAACCATGCCCAACCCTAATATGAACAACAAGAGTAAGAGTATGAAATTGTTTTTACCATGGCACACATGAACGAACATATAGGTTTATTTTTTATTTATATTTTATATCTCAATTATAAAATAAATAACATATTAAAACAAAGCTAATTGAATTAAACCATTCTTTACGGCCATTTATAAAGGTCAATAAAAAATGAAATCATGCCATTGTGACTTTTAGGGAAAATGGGTGAGTGAGAAAAATAAGAGCCCCTCGCACCTGGCAATTGAAGTGGGGGTACTAATTGGGCCGGCCCAATGGGCCACTGAAAAAGGAATTAATGAATTGGGGTCCACGCCTCTTCATCCCAAGCATCCCCACTTTTAAACTAGAATTGAACTTCAATAGAATCCAGCCTTTAGCCATTTAAGCAATCAATCATACCTTTTCTGACCTATGGGTCAAGAGAAATTAATTCCCCCCCACTAAGAATTGAAATGGGGCACTAATTGGGCTGGCCCAATGGGCCACAGGCCCATTTCCTGGAAGGCTAAAGTGAAAAGCTCAGAATCCTGAAAGTAGGAACTCCACAGTGGCCGATGAGATGGTTCTCTGGTGGGAACAATCTTTTTCTTTTTTAAAATTTTCTATGAGAAAAACAGGGTATGTGAGAAAGGGAAAGCGTTGACAGGGAGATTCCTCTTTGCTTTGGTCCACCCAGTAATAATCTGTCTGCCCCCACAGCCGTACAGTATCATTGGTCTGCCCACTTGGTACAGAGGAAGTCTCCTCCTCCAACACAAAAAGTGGGATTCCCCTGTTTTTTGCTTTGCTGGCCTTGTGATTTCTTCCTCTGTTCTGTAACAGGGCAGGGGGCACATTTGGGAACTTCTGCTGACGTGGGGTTAGACTATTGGCCGGCCTGCCACGTCAGAGTCACAACAGTGAAAATATTAGGTCTCCCCTAAGGCCAACTTACTATTACGGTTTACCATTTGGTGTATTTTTATTACCTAGGATCTAATATTTTTTCCACAATAGAGGCATGGATTTTATTGGCATGGACAAGGGATTTCACAATTCGTTTGGCTTAATGCAATACTTTTGGTGCAATTTTAATGAGATTTAATCTTAATTGACCCACAGATTTAAGTGATCTTACAATATTTTGTAAAAAGAATCTCACATAATTAGAATGTGAACTAATCTTATAAGATCAAGATCTTTATAATATACATTTAATGTGAAATTGTGACATACTCTCCTTCTTGATCTCTAATGCTCTCATGCATTAAAGTGGTCTAAATATTTATATAGGATCCACCCATATAATAATATTTTTATGCTACATTTGGAAGCATAGATTTTGAATCTTAGATTTGGATTTAGATGGATTGAGATAAATGTTAATGCAATTTCACATTGTATCTTATTCAAATCCAATACAAATCCGAATTCAAAGCCTTTCTAAACATAGAGTTGGAGTGATTCTAAAACCAAAGGTAAGAGTTTTGATATTGATACCAAATGTAAATTTCGATTCAACTCCGACGAGATATTGTTCACTTAGATCCACTAGTCTCGCGATTTTATCCTATAAAAAATACCTTGCATAATTAAATTGTGAACGGACTTTATAGGGTCAAAATTTTCCTGATATATATCGATTCGGAATTTGTAATCGAAAAGGGAGAAAATGAAAAAAAAAAAAGAAAAAGAAAAAAAAGGAGGTGTGTTTAATGTGTAAGTATGGGTGAGTGAGTTGGGAAGTTAATGTTCAATGGCTTGTTTGCATTTTCTGTTTTCTATTAAATGGCCATACCTGGCAGTTAGCCTGCGATGGCTGTTGAGGTAATGGGGACCCCAGTTTGCTTGAGAAGAAATATGCATATGCAAGTATGTATTAACGAATATAAAGATAGGAAGAAAAATTAAATAGTAGCTTTTAAAATATCGTCTTTGAGCTTAGAGATGAAATGAGTAAGGTGCGGAATTTTGAATAGGAGAGATAATAAGAACAACTAAATGGGTAAGGATGCATATTAACTTTCGAATTTTATTTTAATAACATTCTATCAAGATCTTGATAACTAAAAAATGACGTTAGATTTCCTTATAGGGTTTTTTTTTTTTTTTTTTTGTTAATATTGTTGAGGGAAATTATATAGAAGACCTCCTCTTTCACGTCTATTTCATAAATTTTAAATAAATTGAAAATGGATCTACCACTTTACATGTTTGATATTAATGAATATTGAGTTAATTTGTATCGATTCAATACATTTCTTATGGATCCATAGATATATTTTGTTATGATCGGAGGAGCCCATGGGTGGACTTGATACACATTAGTAAACACCAATTTGACCCAAAAGCTTAAGCCTTTTGGTTCTTAGATTTATCCATGTATATAAGCATCCATCATCTACTTTAATTTTTCAATGTGGGGCAAGCTCACAAGTGGAATTCTCAACAATTTACCTCTTATGAGTTCCAATTGCTCCCCCTTAAATGGAAACCATCTCTCTTATGGGAGTAAGCCCAATTTCCCAATAGTTGCTCAAGTGGGCCTTATCACTGGCGCCTTACGTGACTCGAATTACATTCCACGTGCCTCCGAACCAATCCTAACTCCCACGTTTTGATCCTATTCAAATCCATTCCCAGCCTAGATGATTCTTATTGACCTTGGTCACACACTTGGTCCTCCAACTGTTAGCACGTCAGGAGAATTAGTTTCACGTCTCGACTTTACAATGTCGCTTACCCAGAGTTACGAACCGTTGGCTCTAATACCACTTGTTAGAATCGAAAGAGCCCATGGGTGGTGTTGATACACATGAGTGAACACCAATTTAACTTAAAATCTTAAGCCTATTGGGTCTTGGACCTACCCATATATATAAGCACTCATCATCCACTCTAATTTTCCAATATCGGACAAGCTCACAAGTGAAATTTTCAACATATTTCTTGTAATTTTTTTTTTTATATGAATGATAGTGCAATGAATATCTTTTTGTTCTAAAAAATTGAGGCAAAACTATCATTTATGTTTTTCAATTTTTGCATTTTTACTTTTGATTTTTAATTTATTTTTTTATATACCCTTAGTAATAATAAAAACTATACTAATGAAGTGAACAAAATTTAGTTGCGCTAATTAGAAGTTCTAGGTTTTCATTATAATGTTCATTTGATTGCCAGATAATTACTTATTTCTTAATAGGAAGAGGTTATCTCATCATTATAGCTCGGTTGCCTTATCTTGGCCTCATCTCCTTGGCCTACTTGCTACTCACATAGAAGAGGTTATCTCACTCTCACCTTATTTACATGTTAGACGCAGCAATCCGTGTGACATTACTCGTAAGTTTGTGAAATAACAAAGTGCAAATGAAGTGTATGATTAATTTTTTTTCAATTATATAAATTTTTATTTCCTTCATAATTATTTTTTCTGACATTTAAAAAATAAATATCATTAACACTAGAAATTTCTAAGTATATTACTAAACCTTCCAAAATAGTGTCACTAAAAAAATCAACAATAAGTTCTGAAAATGATTTTTTTTAAATTGATACTTATACTTTAAATTTATTTGTTTTCCTAATTATGCCGGGATCTTTAAATGACACATATGTTTTCCAATTAAAGAGATTAAAGGCGTTGAAGAAATTAACAAAAAATAAAGATGGTATTTAAATTTGAAAAGAAAAGATTGATAGGAATTGAACAAATTAAAAATTGCTAGATTTTCAGTAATATGTTAAATAATTTTATTAACATACTATAAGTAATTACCTATTATATTGTTTTAATACTTTTTAAAAAATATTTCTAATAAATAAAGTAAAAGAAATTTACTATAATTTATCGGTCTCTTGAAGTTTCAAAAATATCAAATTCACTAAAACACATAAATTTTCTCTTCAAAAATTTATCCTTTTATAAAATATAAGAAATAAAAGGCCGGTAAAATTATTGATACCGCAAAAAAATTTCTAAAATCTCATTGAAAATCTCTTTCACCCTACTTAAATTTGTCCCTATCCAAAAAGAAACGTTGGGTACAGGAATTGTGTATCACGCGGATTTATCATGGATACTGTCGAACGATTGAGGCAGGGGGGACATGTCGATGAGTGTTTTACTTATCTTGCGCATCGATTCAACAATAGGTTCTCTTCCTTTTTCTTTTTGTTACTTTCGAATTTTTAATCCAAGCATATCGTTTTTTTTTTTTTTATCAGTATAATTCATACGATAAAGACGATGAAAGCGCTAAACGAAAATAGCACTGGCTCCAATCAGTTTGGGTCGAATTAAGCTTCAATTTCTTGAAGAATGGAATGAACCTTTTAAATTTTCATTTTGGGTATGTATCAGATCAATTAATTAAGCTCTTACTATTATTTCCAGGATAAAACCATGAAGCTGTAAAGCAAGGTCTTGACAATTTTGATTGATTGTAGCAGCAACAACAGCAGAAAGGGTATGAAACTTGTTTTATGGGGAAGCACTTACCGTTTCATTTGTTACGCTGTTCCATATGCAGGTTGCTCCCACAGAAAGAAATCCATATGTACTTGTTTTGCATTGAGGGTTTTAGCTTTTGAGAAAAAATGGTTGTGTGCAGTTGTAAGATGGATTCAATAATTTTATGCAGTTGATGCAGTTTGATTTTCACAGAGGCTATAATGGCTGACAAGACCAGACCCAGAATGAGAAAACTGTCTATATACCTTTATATTCCCAATATTATTGGTGGGTTCATTAATATTCTCCTTTGTTCAAACAAATTTCTGTGTATATATGATTGTGTTCTGTGAAGTTTGTGTTATTGGGTGTGAAAGTGTGTGAAAGTATGCCAAATAAGTCTATTGAAATGTTGTTACAATGGTTTCAGGGTACATAAGAGTTCTCATGAACTGTATTGCCTTTGCCTATTGCTTTTCCAACAAGAGGCTTTTTTCCGTTCTCTATATCATGAGGTGAATCTCGGTCTATCAGGGATTTCTCTGACTTCTGGATTTTGTTGTTTCTGTTTTTGAATTGGGGCTGTGAAAAATTTGATCTAATTTGTGGGTTTTAGCTTTGCCTGTGATGGCTTGGATGGTTGGTTCGCCCGCAAATTCAACCAAGGTAAAATTTCATGAATTTGCCTTTGTCCTCAGTGATATGTTTCTTTAATATATAAAGCCTTAGAGCAAGTGATCAAGGAAGTAGTGCTACCATAAGATAATGCTTTTATTTGTCTATAATAGTCATTACCTTCAAAGAAAATTTGCCTTATTGCCTTTGTAACTGTCTCCAACTTGAGCCATTGAACTGCATTTTTACAATCTTATATTGATAAAGTTGTGTGCATGTTTGTGTTTTTAGAAATCTTAAATTGTTAAAGAAGCTTTTTTTCCCTCAGTACAGAAGTAGATGTGTGTGTGTGTGTGCATATGGGAATTCAGTTTGGTGCTTAAATGGAAAAGTACTCTTATTTTAGTCATCCTTTAATTGAAATATCATTGCAAGGCAATGATTTCTAATCTTCTTCTCTTCATTCATTTATTTGTAAGCATTTGATTCATCTTTTTCAATTTCACGTTTCAGTTTCAACATTCGGAGCTGTTTTGGACATGATTACAGACAGGTGTCGCTCAAACTTTCAACTCTTTCACAAGATGGACAAGAACAGCGTTAAATTTTCTGAGTCCCTTTCTGGCTATGTTGTAGCATCTCTTATAATTGATTACATTGATTATGAGTTACCTTATTCTGCTTACATGATTATCTTCATGTTATGTTTCATATCCCAGAACAAGCACTGCTTGTCTACTAGTTATCCTTTCCCAAGTATACAGGTGAGGTTTGTTTTTATTTCTTTATGCTCATAAACCAACACATGGTTAAATTTCCTGGTGAAATCTTCTTGCAGGCCAGGTTTAGTGTTCTTGTCATTACTTGCCTTAGATATTGCCAGCCATTGGCTGCAAATGTACAGGTACTTTCCTGTGATTTGAACATTGTTTTTCCTTTATAAATTGCCTGCTTGAGTTGATCTTGAGCTTTGATCTTCAAAAAGATAATATTCTACTGATCTTGAATAGAATTACTGTTGGATCTTTGATATCCTAATTATTCTTGTCCCTTATTTTATTGCAGTACTTTCTTGTTAGGCAAGGCTAGTCATAAACATGTAAAAGACAGCACTAGTTGGCTTTTTAAGTTCTACTATGGAAACCGGATGTTTATGGCTTATTGCTGTGCTGCATGCGAGGTAATTGCAACTCTGGTCCATCTGCTTTATAAAATTCATTCACACAGTCCATGCTTATCATCTTTTCAATTGAGTGTTTTGATATTGCAGGTCCTTTATATAATTTTATTCCTTCTTGCAGAAAATCAAACTGAAAACTTGATAGATGTAAGCCTTCGTTGTGTTGATTTTCCAGCTGACTCTGCATAGGATATTGTCAATCCACTGGGTTATTTTCCCTTTATTTTTTTTTTTAAATTTCTTTATTATTATTTTTTTTCTCAGGTTCTAGTGAATGGTATGAAACAGAGCTTACCTCTTTCATTTCTAATTGCTCTTGTTCTGTTTGGATGGGCGATCAAGCAAACAGTTAATGTTATACAGGTGAGAAGTGAAATTCTATTACATTTGTACATACTCATGCTCAAATTCTTTTTGATATCAAATAAGTCATGGTGAATGTTGAATGACTTTGTTAGATAATGCAATGACACTCCAGTTGCTTAAAGTTAATTATTTGCAGGTGTTTCCTCTACTTATTGTAGAAAAAGTATCAATAACTGGGACCTTGGTTTTCATGTTCATCATATTTTAACAAAATCCTGTTCATGTGTACTCATCATTGTGTTGAAAACTGGCCATTATAGATGAATTTAATTTGATGGTAGATGACAAAACTCATCTGCAAACCCTAATGATTATTGAGTGTCTGCCGAGGTGTGGCAGATGCCCAGGGTGTGGGTCAAGTCACAGTTGAAATGCGGCGCTTGGATTAGCTGGATTTGAGTAGTTCTCTCGCTACCAGCTGTAGCTTTTGGAGTTGAGGTAGGTGCTCATTTCTATAAATCGTATTGGAGCCAGGCTGCCAGGGTCATGGGTTTGACTGCCAGCAGGCAGTTACCAGGGGAGTGATTGTTGCTATTGGCAACAATCAGCCTGTTTGGTGAAGAACGAGGGTGTGGGACAAGTCACAATCTGAATTTGGCGCTTGTGCTAGCTACTGTAGTTTAAGGGAATTGAGGAGCACTCACTATATAGCTTTTGGTGGAGTTGCAGGTGCCCAATACATTTAACTTGATGGGTTGAAACTATGGGTTTTGGTATATTCTTTGGTGGTTGTCACATGCCCCAAGCAACACTTACGCATCCTAGAATCTTTGGGGTGCCAAGTAGACCAAATTGATAAATAATTTTCGGAACAAAACAATATCACCCTAATCAATTATAGGCACATGAACATGAAATGGGTAAAATGATTTCAGAACACATACCTTGCACCATGGATTTCATCATTGAGGTCCAAAGAGTTCAGCAGAGTCTGAGGAGAGCTTATTATCTTCTTTCCTTCCTGTATGTGCAACTTGATGGGAAACCGCACTGAAAACTAGTGTGAGGGCAGATCCTCTCCTTGTTGCTTATATACTAGCATAAGGAAATCACACCCATAATAGGCTCCTTGTGCAAACAAGGCCCACACACATTGAAATCCCAGACTAGTGCTTTAGGCCTGTAACCATAATATGATGATCACTACCATAAGGCCTATTAATCCACTAAAATGTCCAATATTCATTTAGTCTAAGTTTTGTAAAATATCCATGTATGTCACTAAATTCTGACACAAAATGCTTAAGTCAAGCTATTGAATAGTAGACTTGCCTAAACTTATGTAGAACTTTGCATCTGCTCTCCACAACTGATGTGAGATAGGGGATGGGGGTGTCCCTTGTCCCATTGTTTCAATGTTGTGGGATGTGAGAGAAACAATTCTATTTCTGGACATGAACATAAATAAGTGAGAGCAGACAAAGAACGATGGTATTGGTCTTTTGTTGTTTGTGCCTCCTCAAAATATTCATCTAGATGAAGTTTTTCTTATTCTTTAACAGCTAAGGTGGACAGAGCTTAGATATCGTACAGTGTTTATATCCTTTTCTTCCATATTAGATCTGTCTCGCTATTTCCTCAAATTAAAACATGCGTCGTCAATTTCTCAAGTTTGAGAGAATTCTGGGTTCTTCACTACAGCTGCACATCTTGCCATATCCACCCTGTGGGTATTGATTGTTGAATAATATTTGTATGTGCTTGGCATCCACCCCACCCTACAGTCAAAAATTGAATTTCTTATTTTTTAATGAAAATATTTGTTTTCAAAATCCTTATTCTTCGCTCAATGGTAATGGCTTATGAAAAATTGTGTAATTTTTGGTTAGTACTAAATAATATATAATTTGTCATAAAATACATGGATTGGGTGGGACAATATGCACCAGCATCTGTCCCACACCCCACTCTCTGGCATCCACGCCCCATCCATCCTCCAATTCATTGGCAAAAAACCATCCATTACCATTAGGGTGCAAACGGATGGAACACATAAATGAAGTTGAAATCCCTATGCACCATGTGCTATGGATCCATATGGTTTCTTAGCTGGGTTGATACATTATGGCTTTGCGTATTACGCAATTATACTACTGAATGTATGTTAGGTGTGGATAGACAAGGTCATACATGAACCTAGGCAACGCATCTCAGCTGCTAAAGGACTTGAGAGGTGGTTTGGCAGGCCTAGGTTTAATTAAGCATAAATGAGTTGGAATATCTTCACCATAGGGCTCAACATATAACTGAGTCTTGCCAGCATAACTGCAAGAGTGGTGTACTCTTATGTTTTGTTCAAACAAACACACTGGGGGTGTTTGAAGTTTGAACAATGTTTGGTTTTTTGGGCCATTTTGATAGTAGGCAGGCTTGGGCAATTTTTTTTCCTTGCCGTTGGTTGAAGCAATCTTTTCTAGTTTTATGTCAATGAACTGCTTTGATTTGGAATCCTTTGGTATACACTTCTTGTTTCAGATGAAGACTGCGGCAGATGCTTGCGTGCTTTATGACATCGAAAAAAGTCAAAAGCCATGATTCTCATGATCTGTTCGGAGGATCGGGGCAGCATCCTGCCAGTCAGAGCATCAGTGGCCTCATTTTCTCACTCAAGTTTTACATCAAAGCGAGGCAGCATTGTTCTACTCAGATCATCGGTTCCTTGTTTTCACTCAATTTCAATGCCAAGCAAATGAATAAGCACTATATTCAATAGTAAAAAAAAATAGCGACCCTCAGATGATATGTCTCTTTCATCTTTTTTAATGTTTTGTTGATGAATCCAAAGTCAGATATCACAAAATTTGCACCATGACAATGCTGAGAATTTTGAAAATTATTAGAACTTCCACTTGTGCCTTATGCAATTTGCATATAGAAAAAATGTGAACATTATTTGGTTCAATTTTCTTGGGGGTGGGAAAAAGAAGGGGGGAGGGGGGGTTGGGGTTGTTGCAAGAATATTTCTTGTGTACAATCTCAACTAGTGCCCTTGGAATACCTGTTAATAAAATCCTTTCCCAAGGTAGCAATGAATTACCTATATTCAGAAAAGGCCCCGGGCATTGCGATAAAAAAGTATGAATAAATAATCTGGATAATGATTTTTTGTCAAAAGAAGATAAGAGGGGGGGTAAACTTCTGCTGTGAACAAATCAACTAACCTTCTTCGCAATCTCAAATATTTTTCAGAATAAGAGCAGCTTATGATCAATACAGGCTATACCCAAAAAATTGGCTAATCAGAATGGCAAATCCAAGAGCTATAGCCACAAGGGAAGACGCCCAAGTGAGTTTCTCAGTTATTCTTGGAACCCTTTCTTTTAGTGCCTGACTACAGGAGCCTATAAATACGGTGTAACCACCCATTGCAACTACAGTCCCCACTAGGAACATTGCTAGAAATGCAGCGCCTGCTAATCGAGAGGGCAAGGCCAGTGCAGGCAAAACCATCATCAGTGCATCAGGCTGCAGCCCATGGACGATCCCGGTGGCAAAAGTTGCAAAACCAATCTTCTTTTTCCCAACCACAGGGTTTTCAATTGTTTCATAGACACTAACATCGCACTCACCATTTTCCAATGCAACACATGGAGTCGGAACTTCTGAAGCTTCTCTAATACCCATTGCACCAATCACAAGCAGTGTAAAACCCACAACTCTTGTGCCCCAAGTTCGGATGACTTCAATGTGGAGCCTATCCTTCAGTATAAGAAAGAGGAGGCCAAAAATCACTTGACCGGCATCATGGCCACAGCCCCAGAGGGCTCCAACAGCAGCACTTTCCAGAGGGGTGCGGCCAATTGAGAGTGGAGCCAAAGCAGCAAGGTGGTCTGGGCCTGAAAGAGTGTGTAAGCAACCAGCTAAGAAGCCCGTCCAAGCACTGCTTAATAATTCAGTTTGGATTAGGCTTCCTCCTACAGTGGCGGTGGCAGCACCACCAGTTTTAGCTGCAGTTTGAAAGGTTGCAAAAGCCGGTGGTGCAAGAGCTGGATGGATTAAGATCATAATAAGGGCTGAGAGTGCTACAACTGCTCCGGTAGTAACAGCCTGAAATGTTTGATCGTCCATGATTTTTGTCAGAAATTTCGACCCTATATTCAAGCATTTAGAAGGTAAAACTACTGCTAAACTAGCAAACATTAATGTGCAGCAGTATGATGCATCAACCAACTTTTCCAGTATAGTGGATGACCATCGCCATGCATGCACACATACTTGAATATCTCTAAGTGTGTCAGAACAGCGGAAAAATTGTCTGTGCTTTTGAGCAAACCCATGTTTTCAATCAGCGTCCTTTCAATGGGGGGTTTACATTAACCAAAATTTCTCAAGTTCTAAACTATGGTTGTTCTATTTTTCACATGTTAATATTATAGGCAACTAAGAGTTCTACATTTTCACCAAGAAAGAAAAGAGTTAACATTTTCAACACTTACTATTTTTCCTTTTTCTTTTTTTTTTTAAAAAACTAATTCCACAAAAGCTGCCAAAAAATATCTTTAATATTTCACTTAACAATAATTAATATTGGACCATAATACAATGCAAAACTTTAACAAAAACTTATTGCATGAACCATATCAGTTTTAGCAAGAATGGATCATGGATGAGAAATTGTTAGCACAGATACCAACACTAACAGTGTGAGCAACAATAAGAGAGACAATTTATTCAAATTGAAATGTTATATAAATATCCCTTTAGATTTGGCACATAAACATATTCATAAAAGCAAACTAGGGTCCCTACAGTTTGATCTGGGCCAGTACGTCTAGCAGCGCCCCACCTACCCTACCCACTAAAAACAGCATCTCATTTTGGTGACACAAACTTCTCGATGACTCACGGCATCACTGCTAAAAATTTTACATCCTAAGGTTATTTGCTTTACGTACTTTGATGACTTTGGCCCACAATTTGTCTACCAACCTCAGTTCCTAAAGTTTGGAGTGAATTTTGACCAAAATATTGAAGTCATGAACTATCAAGGGACTCTTCTTTTGGAAGGGGAGGGGTGTGGGAAGGTTATGGCATCATAGCAAATGAATGTTAGTACCAGAAACGCCCTATTTGGGGGTCTGCATACTTTAAACTCCCAGTGGAAATCAAAACTTTTCATGAAAGTATAACGGCTGTTAAATTTACAAGCATGAAAAGCTAATTCCACATGATGACATTAATAATTTGTCAATTTCAAAATAGATGACATTCAAAAATAAAAAATATGTATTTATCTCCCCTAGCCCCTCGTATTCATTGAATGGAAATCAAAACATCAAAGTTGGTATATCAACAGCCTTCAAACCCCCAAAGAACTATTTTTTTTTTTTAAAGAGGGGTGCAACACGAGGACTTCCCAAGTGATCACCCATCCTAGTACTACTCTTGTCAATGGTCATAATCTTGTATAACCACAACACATCTATTGGATTCCAAACCAAATATGAACTTTAAACACAAATAACCTAACCAAGTGCCTTAACTATATTTCTTGGAGAGCATAAAATTCTTATATGTGTGATAAAACGCACCAACAAATAAAACAGCTAGTAATCTAGTGGACTTCAGTAGAGAAACAACTATGAGGGGAAAAAAAAAATAGACATCACAAAAGACATAAAGCAGTCGAGCACACAAGGCTCCCACCAATGCATGGTTTAGAAGAAGCAGTCCCCGCCCGAATTGAAAAGCAGAGCGCACTCTATGTGCATATTAATCCATGTGAAATCTACTGAAAATGTTTGAGCCTACAAATTTAAAGGTGAATTGCATTTTTTTTTCTTCCTCCCAAAAGTAGGGGCAAACGTATGAGAATTTTGAAGGAGTGACCTGTTTCAAGATCTAAAGTATCTTATGGAGACGTTCATTATAACTATAAGTTACATCCAGTCATACATAATACTCCAAATCTATAAAAATATTCTATAAACACCAAGAAATATCCACTTACACCATAAGTAGAGCTAGCTATTTTAACATCACAGCACAACTTTTTGCATGAGTCATTTCCAGTGAAATCAGCTGTGGAATTTGACATTCTATTTATGTTGATCATACATGTCAAGTTTCAAGTTGTTTGGATATCTTCAACTATACCATTTGTGTTATAGACAAAATTCAAATATCTAGTCTTCTTGAAATTAATCATGCAAATGGTTTTAAAATAGCTAGTTCTACACCAATGGTATGTGCATCCTGATGCATACATATGTACATACAGATAAACATACAAAAACACTATAGCAGGCACAGAAAAAATATGTAACCCCCATCACACAAGACTCTCATGCTATCTGGAACCGGGGAGGGCAAGTACACTATACTGTACAAAGATAAAATGCATTAATTAGACAAGTACTTATCTTAAGTGCTTCTTACAATAACTAATAAGTGTTTTTTAAGTGGTTCCAAATGGGGGCTAAATACGCAGACACACAGGAGGCAAACCTAAACCATTTTATATATTTTCAAATGCTAACTTTTGTGTCGTTTGAAGACACATCCTTACCCTTGCTTCTGGAGAGGCTGTGGCCACAACTCAAAACCCATGATGCCCAAGCAACCATGGACCAAACTTACCAACATGCTGAGACATTAGAAAAGAAGAAACATTTTTAAAAACTTAGTTGGTGCTTTGCATTGATAATGCATGGATTTGATATTCAAAATTATTTAGTAATCTCTTGATTTTCAGGAAAGGATATATGGATTCATGCAGAACTAGACCTACAGAAGATATGTTGATAGGAGGTTAGAACCAAGAAAGATGACACAAGATACAGCTTTTTGAGGACCCTCTTTACAGCCAGCAATACCTTAAACAATCAAGTAAAATAAAGGAAATTAGGTATAATTAAATTGCAAGTATTATAGCAGAATAGTGATAACAGTTTTCTTTTTAAAAAAGGGAAGAGAGAAAAGAAAGATAGCAAAACACATTTCCCATGCTTTCCTGAAAGATATGGCTGCAAAATGAAATGATTGACACAACAAAATTGGGAAGAGGGCACTTTAAAGGATGATGATGCTAGATTATAATGTGCTCAAACCACAAATGATTAATGAGGAGCTAATAATATAGGAGAAAACTAATTTTTCATGGTGAATTATGTGACATGGTGAATTTAGTTTCTTGAAGCAGAAAAATAGTGTGATGCTGAACTTGCATTGGGGAGTAGACAACCAAGTTTTTTTTTCTTTTTTCACAAAGCCGGTACCAAGCCTGGGTAAAGGAAGAGGATTGCATTTTGTAGTTGACAGTTAGTGTAAAACTTCTTAGATCTCTATGATATGAATCCTTGCCAAATATTTGCTGGGAGATGTCCCTTACGAGTTACGAGTGACGTTCTGCACTTTCACTGCCCGAGTGTAGTGAAAAATAGGGATGGGTGGGGTAGGTTGTTGGCCCAGAGTGGCATGTTATGTCAGCACATGAGTACAGTGTCAAATATTACTTAGTTTTTGCATCATTTTGAATGTGGACAGGTAAGGAAGCTAGTTTAGGAGACTAGGTTAGATAACAACTTGAAACAGATATAGAAGTCAAGTTGATTAATCGCTTATCATAAAGAATGGTCAAGTTATTATATATATGTAATTATGTATAAAAAAATAGAAGAGAAATGTAACATATGTCAATGTAAGCGGACTAGGTGGTGGACCTTATGCAAAAAATATTATATTAATACATTTATTAATTAAGTTTGTAAGTTACAGTACAAATATTTACAGTTATTTATTGGAACTTATATTCTCATTACAATTATAAAAAATGAGCACGAATATCAGAACATAGATATAAGGACATAAAAATACTAAAAATATAGACGAGATGCGATAGAAACATATAAGTTAAAATTAAACTACTTATGACAAGCATCAACTTTAATATTTGTACAGAGCTATCCATATAAAAAAAATTTAATAGATGAATGTGCATTTTTTTATTTTTGTATTTTGTAAAACTCCCAAAATATGACTTCTTCCATTGAAAAAAGTCAATAAATTTATTTTTATTTTTTTGAAAACTATGCATTTTTTATCGTGCTCTTTTCGCAATTATGATTTTTTATGAATGAAATAAAATAAAGTCATGTGACAATGAATTGCTGTGTCTAAAATATGTTGAAGGAACTACTAAAGAAATGCACAAGGAGAGTCAAAAAGCATTAGAAATATATTATTTAAAACTATAAACACATTTATAAAGTGTTAGATACACGTCGATGAAGCGTCCAAAGAATGTTAGTGTCAAGGACATGACACAAACACGCACTCAATATGATGTGATTTTGCAGTAACTACCATATGATGCTTTAAATTAATTAATAATACCTTATCATATAAACTTATGTTGATTCGATCTTTATCAGATATTTATTCATAGATCACATTGTTTTTAAATTTTGGAAGGAAAAATTTATATAGTATTCTAAAGCATAATACGATATTATAATGTGTGCGCAGGAATATTATTTTAAAGTTAGTGATAGGCATATAATGTGTAAGGTATTCTGAAAAAAATCAAATGTGCTAGTGTAATGTTTTTTTGACAACACATAAACATATTTTTATGTTTATAGAATTTTTTTTAGTTATTTAACTTTACAAGATGCACATATTTTACATGTCAAAAATTCAATAAAAATTGTTTTTAAAATTTTTTAGAACAGCAAGTCATGCTTTTAATTTACAAAATATTAAAAAATATATTTAATTTACACCCTAAAGTGGTATAAGAGGGCCCTTGAATAGAATTTAATAATTTTGATAAACAATTCCTACATGTGCACGTATGGGTGAATATATGTGTATAGATTGATAGTTAAATATTTAAATAAATTTTGATTTGTAAATTAAAATTCTTTTTATCTATTGAATGGTAAGTTATTAAGTTTATTATAATATTAAATAAATCTAAACTTTCTTATTTGAGGGCCTTCTATGTTTATTATTCCATTCCTATTATTTATCTTTTGGGAATAGAGTGATATATTATTTATTTTAACAATACCAAACACTTTACAGTAGGTTTTAGAACATGTCAAAAATGTTAACTATTATACTTTTTTTTTAGGATATAACTTCTTTATTTAACATCTATGATACTATTATATTCATTTTTTAAATAATTGAATGAACACTTTTATAAAGTTCAAACCTTAACTTATTTTTAAAAAATACTTTATATGGACGTAATTTAATGTTGGTTGAATTTAATTGTTTTTTTTAATTTATTACGTTTAAAAAATAGGAATATTTTTATTTTACAAAATGATTTAAACTTTCCATTCTTATAAACACATAGACACACACACACAAAGGAGATTACAAAAAAGTTTAGGAAAAAGAAGTGGGACTTGCACATGGTTTGTATTGATCTTGAGAAAGTCTATTGTAGGGTACACAGGGAATTTCTATGGTAGATTCTACGAAAAAGCCCCTATATAGTACATATAGAGATGTTAAGAATATGCATAATGGTACAGTGATTAGCATTACGACTATAGCCAAAGAGCTTGGGAAATTTCAATGACAATCAGCTGCAACATTGCATCAAGGGTCCACTTTCAGTTATTATCTTTTTACTTTAGTTGTGAAATAACCATTGTTTTAAAAGTTGAAGGTGTAAGGTGAGGAGTTTCACCCCAGGTTAGGTGAGGCGTGAGCCTCATGGCATTGAGGCATAAGCCTTTAGGGAATTTAATTTTTTATTAGAAACATACATAAATTATAAATACTAAACTATATATAAATTTTCGTAAAATAACTAAAGTAAAATTTCTTATATAATTTTTAACCTTAAATAGCTTGAAGAGGGGTCAAAATTCAGAACTCCAGAAATCCACATACATCTGCCTTTCTTGGTTAAAAAGAGCCACGTGTCCCTGAAAATGTAAAAAGAAACATATCCCATAGAAGATCCCATCCCACAACTCTTCTATCTCTCTCGTCTCTTGTCTATAGCATCTCTAGACTCTTCTTCTCATACACACATATAGGTTTGCTGAAATGAGAAAATGAGAGAGACTTCTGTGTAAAGATCTGAACAAGATATGAAGCAGTTGAGTTTCAAAGGATTGAATTAGGACTCAACGTGGGAAGAAGATCACCTAAGAAGACGAGGGCACAGATCTGGATAAAATTTGAGGTTGGTCAACAATTGAGAGAAAGAGAGAGAGAGACAGGGAATCCTGGTGCTCAATTGGCTGAAGAGAGATGACAGCCCAGTCATCCTATCAGAAGAGTCTCACCTAAGAAGATTGATTGAAGGAAGGAGAGTATTCATTGATGTCAAGGAAGCTACTTCTGCTCTAAAACTTGCAGAAGTGGTGGGGTTCAAAATGCATATGCCTTATTTGTTGAGGCGTGAAATGCGAGTTTTTTTTATTGAGACATACCCAACTCCAAATTGCATATACCTTTGGACTTTGGACACTTTTGCCTTTTGTATCATGCCTTGGGGTGTTTTAGCCTCAAAACGCATCACCGGAGAAACACCTTTTAAATCACTAGATTGAACTTAGATTATGTAAAATGAGATTCCATGAGGTTTGTTGTTCATATATGATCTTTGATTGATGATCGTAGAATATAAGTTAAAAGAGTTATAGAGACAATTCCCCCTCCTTGTGGTTAAAATAATAACTTTAGGCATGGCCAACACAGATAGCATCACGGGCACTATGTACAAGGCTCAAAATTGAACTAGCCATCGTATGGTTGACCAGTGATTCCAAATTCATGCAGGCAAGTTGCAGCCTGCAAACCAAACAGAGGACATTTCTTTGGAGTTTAGCTCACCCACGCAGGATTGTGACCCTTTGCGCCAGACATTATAGCACGTTTCAGCCAATGCAAAATACATGAAATGTAATTTTTTATTATTTTAGGATTAATATTAAAGAAAATACTATATTTGATTGTTAAGAATTAGCAATGATAGATGACTATAATACCATCTGTGACTAAGAAGTATCCTATCCAAAAGGTAAATGTTGCAAAATGAGAATACTAAAATAGTTGACTGGTGTTACCCTAAAAGATAAATTAAGGAATTAACAAATCTAAGCACAGCACCTATAGTGTAATGATCTCAATATATATATATATATATATATATATATATATAAATGATAAGGAGACATGTGTACCCTTGGTTGAAGAATGGGTGACACAAGTCCCCTCACATTACCCTTGTCCCCTCACTAATGTGTCTTATCCTATCATTAATGTACCTTATCCCCTCACTAATGTGTCTTATCCTATCATTAATGTGTCTTATCCCCTCACAAATGTGTTTTATCCCCTTATTAATGTGCCTTAACACATTTATATAAAGGGGGGAGGGGTGCTACACGTAGGAATTGCAAGAGGGTGAGAAGGAGAGAGAGGGGGGGGAGAAACAGAGGAAGAGATGGAGAAAGAGAGTCCAAAATTTTGAGGATTAGAATTTTTGGTTCCGAGAAATTGTAGCGAAAAGGGGTAAATCAAGGTATATTTCTAAATCAAATTTTGGTGGTATACTTTGATTTTTATTATGGTATAAGAATTATCTTAGTTGTTCAATTTATGAATTTTGTAGGTATCTTAGTATGGTCTTTAAAATTTTCAAGATTTATATTTTGAACCTTACCGGAATATTAAATGTCTAAAAGATGAGGATTTTTCTGGAGCCGAGCTTACGCCCAAAAAATTTGAAATTTGGTGGGCAGCTAGTTAATATATCAATATTCTCAAGGATTAAATTTCGGAATTTTCTGAAGTCATTTGATATGATTTTTGATTTTTCAAAACTACAGTCGGTATGCTGTCAATATGCTGTTAGAGTCACAACCAGACTTTAGGTTCCGAATTTATTTTATAACTTCTACTTCGAATTTGACCACGAAATTTGGTAGGCTCATATATAACATATATAGGAACATATGGATTTAATTTGGTGATTTGTAAAGCATAATAAGATGGCTTTTTGATTTTTCAAAGTAAGTGCTAAATTCTGGGATGCCCAGTTCAATTAGCAGAATTGAAAGTTAATTTCAAAAATCAAATTTAGTGACCAAACGATGTTGTATGGATACAAATTTTGTCTCTAAGTTCTAAGTATAAAAAGAATCGAATTTAGAATAAGACCTTTAAGGGGGTTTAAAGCGAAATTATAATTCATTTTCTAAATCATGGATTTGTGCTTATCTTGTGATAGGTTAAAGATTTACTAGAAAGTTTTTAAAAAATATTTTAATTCTCTCGGGTAATTTACAACATTATGATGTTCTATTGAGAATAAATGTTTTCAATACGAAAATCGTGTGGTATAAGCCTATTTTTATTAAAGTACATTGCATGTTTTATGAAACAATGTGCAATGATGATATTTTTATTACATGATTTATATATCAGTATGTTTTAAAACCCTTATGGCTCAGAGATTACAGAGTTACAAATGCTTGGTACCGTAACTTACAATTTACAGTTACAGAGAATGCACCAACATTGTTCTACAGAGTGGTTTTCATAGCAGTGAATTCTCCTGAGTGCACACATGATTTCAGACCAGGACTTAATAGGGAAAATCTCTCTTACAGTTATAGTTTGACTTAGTTTGGTTAGCCACCGGCTAAATCCATTCTTCGAACCGCACAACCCTGTCATAGGGGTAAAGCCCACAGGTTACAGTTATAGCCTAAGGGATGTTTTATAGTATACAATATACAGTTACAAAAGTTACAGCTATAGCTTAATGGAAATAATTTTGTGCAGAAATTTATACATGATTTACAGTTTTACAAATGCAGTTTTGAAACTATGGTATTAAATGTTAACTGTTACAAAATTAAGGTACAGTAAAGTTCATCATAGCTACATATTGATATAATTTTTCTTACTCACTGAGCGTCGTCTCACTAATTCATTCTCCTACCTTATAGACAGTTTTGAGGAGCGTATTGAGAATTAGGAATAACAAGCAGGTGGGAGAGATTAGAAAGAATAGTTTAGAATATATACTAGTATAATACCAGTTAGAAATGCTTTTATGTTTTGGAATTTTTAAGAATGTTAATTTTTATGTTGGAGATACTCATGTAATGCCGTTATTTAACACTCTGATATAAAAGTTTATGAGATTTTATTTATTTTCGCTATTTCTATTAGTTATGTAATGTGCAATTTTTATAAAAAATCGCACCTTAGACCCTAATAGGTTTGGGGCGTGACATATAGAAGATAAGGGAAAGAGAAGGTAGGTTAAGATGGTTTGGAGAATCGCAATAACGGCCAAGTAATGTATGAAGGGGTGAGTTAGTTGTTCTTGGTGACACTGGTAGTTGGAGGAGAGAGACATAGAATAACTTGGACTAGAAGTGTTAGTAAGGATTTGACACCATCAACTTTTGAAGAAGCTTGCCTTACTTCATGCAAAATGTTGGAAGAGAATTCATTGCAGCCTAATTCCCAAATATACTCACAGAGCACCAGTGATGAAAGTGAACAAGCAAAAAGATGTACTCCGCAACAAAGTTTCTCTATCCATAGAACGGCCAATAAACATTTCTTTCAAATTGTTAGGCTATATTTCATGATTCAATAGCTGGTTCACAATATTATATAAAATATTCATGCTGTATATATTCACTAAAACGCCAATATTACTTTTATAGCCTCCACATTCAAACCCTAATATTTTTTTTATACCGAACAAATGAAACTCAAAACAAGTAATTGACACTTCCAAGATGAAAACCCATAATGTGCTTATAAACCCTATCTTGTATAAGCTAAAAAAAAACTACTTGTAATCTTAGAATTCTCTAAGCTGATAGCCCATCAGTAGTTCTCGTCAGGTATCCTCTAAATATTAAGCTCTATATAAAATGAAAAACTATATGATGGAAGTGTGGCAGCTTTGTGGCAGTACATAGGGAAAACAAATAGAACTTGAATCTCATATCACAAAATGGGGTTTAAGAAGAGTCTCCAATTCTTCTCCTGATTTTTCTTTTGATTCTTTTTTTTGGCTACCATGCAGAAGAAAACTAAAACAAAACAAAGTCCCGAAGCAGAAACAATTGAAGTCAAAATAAATTCAGCACAACTAAGACAATAAGAAACCCTTGACTGAGCTTCTAGATATCATAAAACAATTACTCAGAAATTGCACAAGAATCAATACCTTTGTCTTATCAGAGGCTCCTTCTGCGATCTGTTTCAAAGAATCGGGATTAACCACAACCTTTTCCGGCGAATCGAGGACAGGAGAAGACGGTTCAAGAGAAAGTACATCGTACGATTTCGGAATGGGCGTCGAAGAATAGGAAGAGCCGGGAGATGGGTCTTCGTGTTTGGACGAAATCGAGTTGACCCACCTCGAATCGGCGCGAGCTGATGAAGAGAAACCGAGTTTCGGGGTGTCAATTCGGCCGAACCGGGGGAGAAACGGTCTGGGTTTTAGATGGATTTTGTAGGAGATTGAAGAAGAACACATAAGCCTTTCCATCTCTCTCTCTCTCTTCTCTCTCTCTCTCTCTCTCTCTCTCTCTCTCTCTCTCTCTCTGTTTTATTATGTACTGTGGGGCTGAAGAGGGTTGGAGGCGAGACTGCAGATGCGCAGAGGGAAGAAAGGCGGGAGGTGGTTGTGCAGGGTTTTGACTAAGAAGATAAAGTCGGCCAGTTGAGCCCAACTGGTTCAACCGTATATTGAAACAGATGCTGGCTGGCTTTTCTGTATGAAAAAACCAAAAACCCCAAATTATATATATATATATATATATATATATATATATGTGAAAGAAAAGACTTATAATGTATTAAGTTTATAATTTTTTTTTTATTTGAATAAAACATTTTAGAAAAAAAATATGAATCTTGGTCATAGAAAATATGTGTACAGAAATGCAATATTATATATCATAAATCTTGTATATTATTCTCATCTAAGTGGTCTTGAACTTCCTTTCTCCAACAAATTATATTATTTTTTCTATTAAGTGCTAGCACGTTCTATCCAAAATTTTAGATTAATTTTTTTTTTAAATTAATGTTCTTATTTTTTCTGTTAAGTGCTAACACATTGTATCCAAATTTTTTTTATTGAAATTCCTCATGGCATGTATGAATAATATATGATACACTTTGATGGGGAAAAAAAAAAAAAAAACCACCAATAGAAGGACACTTGTTTTCAATAATATCCTTATTACTGAAATGCAACTATCAAAATTGTAAATTAAAATTCAACCATAAAGATAACTCTCATATCACATATAATGGGGGTTTTTTTTTTTTTTTTTTTACCTTGATTTTCTCACCTCATTTTAATGAAATTCGAGTGCGAAATCTTAGAGAAAACTATTTAGAGTCATCACTATTCGAGAATATTTAGAGTATTTTGCTATTTGTATTGCAAATATATTAAAAGAATAGAATATATTTATAGAATTATCTAGAGTAGTTGTTTCATGATTTTTATTTGAAACTATAAGATTCATCTCTATTTTTCGATCGATTGGAGTTTTAAGTCTCACAAAAATCAAAAGTCTCATTCCTTGCTTATAAAAAAATATAGAAGAAAGTGTTAAATGATAAGGGTTCGAGTTTTAAGAGTCGCAACTTTTTTATTCGAGATAATATCACCTAAGTAGATAATGGTAGAGGGATGAATTCATGTTCCCAGTAGATTAGTCAAGTACTTAAAAGAATTCGGACAATATCGTTTAAAAAAAATACTATAAAAGAAAAAACATAAAATGGGTCAAATGTCTCTGGGTGCAATCAAACAAATTCATGCGGTGCAGGTTTAACATTTTGGCTTGCCCTAACCCTATGTACCAAACATTGATTTTGCAATATCTAAGCTGAATTACTGCCCCACTACAAATTGACCAGCACTAGAGGAAAGATTGTGGCCTTGTTTGGGCCACAGCATGTACTGGAGAAAATGTGGTCTTTGTGTTTTTAATTATGGGACTTGTTTGGCTGACTTTCTAGGATACTCTTAATGAGGTTCATAAATATTAAATGCCCGTGTGAACGCACTACAATATTCCCCCCGTCCATCTCAAGCCAAACAGCACAAAACATGACACGTACACCACGAAAGGCAACCCTAAATTAAAGCATTTTCATTGGGGAGGGGAGAATTGAAGGGTGGGAGCATGAATGAATAGGAATAAGCATTAAAATGCGAGAAGACGAATGTTTTGTGTAAGATAGTATTTGGCTCACAGTTGGAATTGGAATTGGAATTGGAATTGAAATTGGAGTTTACTGGAATCAAAAACAAGATTTTTCTCTCATGTTTGATTTGGTAAGGATTCAAAATTAAAATCGAAATCGTATTATCTTGCTTGGTTTGGTAAGGATTCGAAATTGAAATTTTATCATCATATTTGGTATATAAATATATATATATAAACATAGGAATCGAAAATGAGTGTAATTTATCAATTATGTTATTATAGTATGAAAAATTTATTCAATTAATTTAATATGAAATAATAACATTTTAAATATGTAATTATTACATGCTATTATTTTATTAACCTATATAATAAATATTTTCTTGCAATAAAATCATTCTCATAGTTATGTACTTTATTATAATTTGCATATTATATTTTATTATTTTGTTTTGACTATATTTGTAATATCCCAACCCCGAAGGGTCTGGGATATTTACTTTTTACCATTGATTTACAGCGTAAGTAAATAAACTCAATTATTATTAAACCATAACGCTAATTATCCATATTACAATCATTTATTTCAAAAGAAAAAAAATTACACAAGCATAAATATCTGACATCATAATAATATTTTTAATCAATCTTTATTTTTCTATCCCTACCCGCATGTTTGCTAAGCCTGATTTTCGACATGCCCTTCAGAGTTATCTAAAATAAAAATATGATTGGAGTGAGATGATGCTCAATAAGTAAATAAGATTATTATTAGTGTGTGGCCAAAATAAACTTTTTTTTTTTAATTTTATAAAATAATATTTAATACTATAACTTCAAAACTACTTCTAGAATAAATATAAATTTAAGAATTATTACATAAAACTTTTACCATCAATTATAACAGTAAAATTTTATAATCATATATTATAACTGTTAAATTAAACCTTTAACTTTAAAACTATAAAAATATTTAATGATAAACATGCATATACTTTTCCTTATACTTTTTCCTTAGATCGTCATTTAAGCACCAGAATGATTATTTTTATGTAAACTTACACTTTTCCTTCAAATCATCAGTAACTTTGTACACGTAATTAAATATGTATAAACATATATTATAAAAATCACCCTTAGGCTTGTTTGTCATAAGTCATGTTTATCCCCATGACTAGGTTGTGCGGTCCGAAGATTGAACTTAACTGACTGGCCGACCAAACTAAATCAACGTACGTAAACTTTAAATGAGATTTTTCTTATTAAATCCTGGTCCGGAACCAGGTATGCACTCAGGAGAAATCCACTAACATAAATAATCACTCTGTAAATAGTGTGGGTGCACTCTAATCCGTTTAAACTTTAAGCTGCGGTACCGAACATCTGTAACTTTGAACTTTCATTATCATAAGGGGTTTTAAAATCATCTTATTATAATTTATGCAATTTAAAATAATATCGTGAAAATCTCATATTTACTCATATTTTCATAAAAAAAAAAAATGTAACGTAAAAATAAACTCATGCCACACAATTTTTGTATTAAAAATATATATAATTTTATTTTTGAATAAAAAGAAATGCTGAAAATTTACCCGAGGGGATTAGAATATTTCTTAACCCAAAAATGGATACAAGTATATTAAAGATAAAACTAGTATAATTAAATATGCGTAAAAATAAACTTTTGGAAATTTTGTAAAACTAATTAACATGATTGAAATTTACTTATAAAATAAACTCAGGTATGAATTTTAAATAAAAAAAATTAACATAATCAAAATTTACTTACCTTCTTCTTTTACCTTGTGCCACGAAGATAATAAATATCTCTAAGAAATGAGATCGGAAAGAGTGGTTGAGTGAGAATTTACTCAAAAATTTTCTCTCCACCACAAATTCTTTCACTCACTAATCATTCTCTTCCTTGAAAAAATTGTTGTGAAAAATGAAGGTTGAGAGTTTCCTATTTATCAGAAAATTTTGGGGAGAAATGAAATTTATAAAAGTGTGGGGAGATGAGTGAAATTATAATTTTAAAAAATTAAAAAATGAGCAAGGGATGGACAAGGTATAGGTTGAATATGTGATGGGGATGGAGACCATGTGGGAGTGCTTGCCACCATTCCCATTAAATAAATTTTTAATTAATCACTTACATAATTAATTAATTAATTAGTTAATTAATTAGTTAATTAATTATTTTATTATTTTTCTTAATCATTATTATCATTGTTATTACTTTTAAACTATTTTTAATATTTATTTATTTTTGAACAAGAATTAAATTTAAATTTTGAAAACTCACGTAGGCCCCACATGGTCTTGTGAGCCCCATACAACTTTGAGACCCAAATGGATCCTACATAACTCCAATAATCTTCATACGATTTTATGAGTCCTACACAGTTTCGAGACTCGCGTAGACCTCCACACGGCTCCGGGACTCATGTGGGCCCCATACAGTCTTGTGTGCCCCGCATATGATACTTATATTATTATTATTTTATCATATATTTCTACAAATTATGTCATTCAAAACATTATTTTATGTACTTATTTACATATATAAACAGTGTCTACTCTGTTTTATCTTATGAAATTTCATTTTGACAAAGCCGACCTCCAAGGAACGATTGAGCCACAATGGTCTCTAAGCACTCGCTTAGACAAGATCTTTCTTAAGCATCAAGCATGGAATCAATGATCCTAATAGAGAAACACTTTTATTTTGACACTAACTAAATGACTATTATTATTATTCTTTTTTTTTTCTTTGGTTATTACATCCTCCCCTCCTTATAAAAATTTCATCCTCAAAATTTACAAAGATTTAAATGAGTACCTTGTATAATGTTGTGCTTTTATCCGATCCTGCTATCGTCGAAAAGATGTGGGTATTTCTGGCGTATTTCTGCTTCTAGTTCCCATGATGCTTCCTCAATATCATGGTTGTGCCAGAGCACTTTTACCAGTGAAATCTTCTTTGTGCGCAACTCTTGATCCTTCTTATTTAAAATCTGGATTAGTACTTCTTCATATGATAGAGTGTCACTAACTTCTAACAACTCGTAACTTATCACATGAGAAGGGTCTGGAACATACTTCTTTAACATTGAGACGTGGAATACATCATGAATTCTCGATAGTGCAGGCGGTAAGGCAATTCTGTAAGCGACTGGACCAATCTTCTCCAATACCTCGAATGGCTATACCTAGGGCTTAGTTTGCCCTTCTTCCCAAACCTCATGATTCTTTTCATTGGAGTGACTTTTAAAAATATATTATCCCCCACTTCAAACTCCAACTCACGCCGTCAGGTATTCGCATAGCTCCTTTGCCGACTTTGAGCGATTTTTATTTTTTCCCGAATGTGCTTAATCTTCTTAGAGGTCTGTTGTATAATCTTGGGACCTAAAATTCATCGTTCACCAACCTCATCCTAATATAATGGGGATCGACATTTTCGACCATATAACGCTTCATACGGTGCCATCTTTATGCTGGACTGATAACTGTTGTTATAGGCGAACTCAACTAACGATAAATACTGAATCCAACTTCCTTTGAAATCCAGTACACAAGCTCTCAGCATATTCTCCAATATTTGAATGGTTCTCTCCGACTGTCCATCAGTTTGAGGATGAAATGTTGTGCTAAAAGTAAGTTGTGATCCCAAGGCTCTTTGCAAACTCTTCCAGAATTATGATGTGAATCGTGGATCTCGATCTGATACGATAGACACGAGCACGCCATGTAGTCTAACTATCTCTTGAACATATAACTCTGCAAGTTTGGTCATAGAGTAGTTAACTTTGATTGGAATAAAGTGAGCGGTCTTCGTTAGATGATCAACAACCTCCCAGATGGTGTTTTGTCCATGGAGTGCTGGAGGTAGCCCAATTACACAATCCATGGAGATGTGCTCCCATTTCCATTCAGGAATGTGGAATGGTTGTAGTGGTCTTACTGGTCTCTGGTGCTCAGCCTTTACTTGCTGATAGGTAAGACACTGTTCCACAAATTGTGCAATCTCCCTGATCATGTTATTCCACCAAAAAGACTCTCTCAAGTCCCTATACATCTTCGTGCTTCCCGGATGCACTGTATAAATAGATTGATGAGCTTTTTCCAAGATTGTTCTTTTGATATCTTTGTCATTGGGCACACACAATCTAGTTTGGAATCTCAAAACTCCATCGTCAGAGATGTTAAAGTCTCCCTTCAATCCACTCTATACCTTACCTATAATCTTCACTAGCTCTGCATCTTCCATCTACGCAACCTTAATCTTTTCCAATAAGGTCTGTTGGATTACCAGATTAGCAATGAGAGCTTGATGATTTCCTTCCACTATTTCCACACCAAATCTTTCTAGGTCCATCATAATTTGATGTTGGGTCACCATTGCCAAGACTGACGCATTCATTGACTTTCAACTTAATGCATCTGCTACCACGTTAGCTTTTCCCGGGTGATAGTTGATGGCGCAATCATAATCTTTGATTAATTCTAACCATCTTCTTTGTCTCATGTTTAATTCTTTTTGTGTGAAGAAGTATTTGAGACTTTTATGGTCTATGAAAATCTCACACCTTTCACCATAGAGATAGTGTCTCCAAATCTTTAGTGTGAATACCACAGCTGCTAGTTCCAAATCATGTGTAGGATAATTCTTCTCGTACTCCTTGAGTTGTCGAAAGCATATGCAATGACCTTCCCCTATTGCATTAATACACACCCGAGCCCTTTCCGAGATGCATCACTGTAGATACAAAACCATCTTCTCCTGATGGATTGTCAGCACCGGGGCAGTGATGAGTCGTCGCTTTAATTCTTGAAAGCTTTGCTCACATTCATCAGTCCATTCATACTTCACATTCTTTCTTGTCAATCTCGTTAGAGGACTAGATATTTTAAATACCCTTCCACAAATCGACGATAATATCCTGCCAAACCTAAGAAACTCCTAATCTCATGAACATTCTTTGGTCTCGCCCAATCTACTACTGCCTCTATTTTACTTGGGTTCATAGAAATACCATCCTTAGATATCACGTGCCCTAAGAATGCAACTCTTTCTAGCCAAAACTCACATTTCGTAAGTCTGGCATAGAGTTTCTTTTCTCTTAGTACTTTTAGTACTAGCCTCAAATGGTTCTCATGTTCCTGGGGCTTTTTGAATAAATCAAAATATCATCAATGAATACCACCACAAATTGATCTAGATATTCACGAAAAACCCTATTCATAAGGCCCATAAAGGCAGCAGGAGCATTGGTTAGTCCAAATGGCATAACTAAGAATTCATAGTGACCATATCTCATTCGGAATGCAGTCTTTGGAACATCTTCTGATTTGATTTTCACTTGATGGTACCCTGATCGGAGGTCAATTTTATAGAAGACTTATGTTCCTTGGAGTTGATCAAACAAGTTATCTATGCGAGGTATTGGGTACTTGTTCTTAATGGTCACTTTATTTATTTCCCGATAATCAATACACATTTTCATCGATCCATCTTTCTTTTTAACAAATAGTACCGGTGCTCCCCATGGTGACACACTGGGTCTGATGAATCCTTTGTCCAACAACTCTTGTAATTCTTCCTTCAGTTCTTTCAATTTTACCGGTGCCATTCTGTATAAAGCTTTAGATATCGGTGTTGTCCCTCGTAGTAGGTCTATGAAAAACTTGATTTCGCGGTTAGGAGGTAGCCTAGGTAAATCCTCATGGAATACATCCGAGAATTCCCTTACTATTGGGATATCCTTGAGTTTCAATTCTTCCTTTAGTGCCTCCACTACGTATGCTAGGTATCCTTGACATCCATTCAAGAGTAATCTCTTTGCCTAGATAGCAGACAATATTTGTGGTGAAGGGCATACACGAGTTTCATTGAACTTGTATTCTTGCTCTCCAAGAGTTCTAAACACCACCTCCTTATTATAGCAATTTATACTAGCATAATTAGAAGCTAGCCAGTCCATCCCAAGAATTACCTCAAACACGTGCATGCTAAATACTACCAAGTTAGCCGGTAGTATTCTTTCCTCAATACAAATTGGGTAGTCTTTAAGTATTTTTCTATATACTACCGAGGTTCCCATTGGTGTACCTACAGATAACTCAGTTTCTAATGGCTAAGTCTCTACCCTACATATTTTAATATAAGTTGTAGATATAAAGGAGTGTGTGGCTCCATAATCAAATAATACTACTGCTTTCTTGGAGAATATGAGAATAATACCTGTCACCACATCACTAGTATTTTCGGCATCTCCTAGAGTGAGGGCATAAACACGTGCCTGAGCGGTGTTTAGTTGATTGTTGCTTCGAGGTGTCTGGTTGCCTCCTCTCTGTTGATTTAGGTTGTAGTTGTTTTGTGGGCATTCTCGTTGCATGTGACCAGGTTTACCGCACTGATAACAAACCCCTAATCCGGCTCGACACTCTCCCCCATGTAATTTGTTGCATTTTGGACAAGGGGTGCCTTGTGCATTGTTTGGGTTTCTCGCTGTTTACCCTCGCCCCACATTGCTGCTGCTGCTGTTGTTATTGTTGTTGTTGTTGTTGTTGTTCCTTTTCCAAGGTCCTTGATTTCTACCAGAGTGAAACCCTTGTGGCATGGGCCTCTTTCTCTGCTAAGATATCTCCGCACTCCTTTGTAGACTTTCTTCTGCCTTCGTTGTTTTGTTTACCAACTTGGAGAAGTCTTCAAGCTCGAATACTATTACCATCTCATAAATCCTTGAATTCAAGCCTTCTTCAAATTTTTGGGCCTTCTTTGATTCATCCGGAACCAAATATGGTGCAAACCAGGCTAATTCAATGAATTTTACTGCATATTGTTGTACGTTCATATTTCCCTGTTTTAACTCCAAAAACTCCCTCGCCTTTGCATCTTTGGTGGTTTTGGGGAAAAATCGTTCAAAGAATATTTCTTTAAAACGCTCCCACGTAAGGACGGTTGGATTTGGTCCTTCCTCCAGGAGTAACTTTTTCGAGTTCCACCAGCGTTTGGCCTCACCAATCATTTTATAAGCAACATATAGCACCTTCTATTCATCCGTACAATGAAGGACTCGTAATATTTCTTTCATTACTTGCATCCAATCTTCTGCAGCAATTGGATCAGCTTTTCCCTCAAAAGTCGGAGGGCGCATTCAATTGAACTGTTCAACCGTACAACCTTCAAGGGTTGGTGGATCATTCCGATCATTGGAGTTCCGCATAAATTCCTTCATGACTTGTGCCACATCACGCAACACTGTAGTAGCATTGATGTCTTCTCCATTACAAGTACTCGTATTATTCTCGTTTCCTTCAACACTTACGTTGTTGTTCCTTGGGTCCATTCTGAGGGAAAGGACTAGAGTTATTTTAAAATCATAACCTTATTTTTAAAATTTAATCGAATTTATAGGCAAAACAAAAACATCCTAATTTACCCGTTCTTACCCACATCATGGTTATGCCTGTGCTCTGGTAAAATTATTTCTTAGAGTCTACAGAACTTATAACCTATTGCTCTGATACTAAATGTAACACCCCAACCCCGAAGGGTCTGAGATATTTACTTTTTACCATTGATTTACAGCGGAAGTAAATAAATTCAATTATTATTAAACCATAACACTAATTATCAATATTACAATTATTTATTCCAAAAGAAGAAAAATTACACAAGTATAAATATCGGGCATCATACTAATATTTCTAATCAATCTTTATTTTTCTATCCCCACCCGCATGCTTGCTAAGCCTGATTTTCGACATGCATTTCAGAGTTATCTAAAATAAAAATATGATTGGAGTGAGATGACGCTCAGTAAGTAAATAAGATTATTATTAGTGAGTGTCCAAAATGAGATTTTTTAAAAAAAAATTCGTAAAATAATATTTAATACTATAACTTCAAAATTACTTCTAGAATAAATATAAATTTAAGAATTACTACATAAAACTTTTACCATCAATTACAATAATAAAATTTTATAATCATATATTATAACTGTTAAATTAAAATTTTAACTTTAAAACTGTAAAAATATTTAATGATAAATATGCATATACTTTTCCTTATACTTTTTCATTAGATCGTCATTTAAGCACCAGAATGATCCTTTTTATGTAAACATACATTTTTTTTTTCAAATAATCAGTAACTTTGTACACGTAATTAAATATGTATAAACATATATTGTAAAAATCACCCTTAGGCCTGTTTGCTGTAAGTCATGTTTACCCCCATGATTAGGTTGTGCGGTTCGAAAACTGGACTTAACTGGCTGATTGACCAAACTAAATCAACGTACGTAAACTTTAAGTGAGATTTTCCTTATTAAGTCCTGATCCGGAATCAGGTGTGCACTCAGGAGAAATCCACTAACATAAATAACCATTATGTAAACAGTGTGAGTGCACTCTGATCCGTTTAAACTTTAAGTTGCGGTACCGAGCATTTGTAACTTTGAACTTTCATTGCCATAAGGGGTCTTAAAAGCATCTTATTATAATTTATGTAATTTAAAAAAATATCTTGAAAATCTCATCTTTACTCATATTTTCATAAAAAAAAAAAAAAAATACAACGTAAAAATAAACTCATGCCACACAATTTTTGTATTAAAAATATATATAATTTTATTTTTGAATAGAAAAAAATGCTGAAAATTTACCCGAGAAGATTAGAACATTTCTTAACCCAAAAATGGATGCAAGTATATTAAAGATAGAACTGGGATAATTAAATATGCGTAAAAATAAACTCATGGAAATTTTATGATACTAATTAACATAATTGAAATTTACTTATAAAATAAATTCGGGTATTAATTTTAAATTAAAAAAACTAACATAATCAAAATTTACTTACCTTTTTCTTTTATTTTGTGCCACGAACACAATAATTATTTCTAAGAAATGAGATCGGAAAGAGTGGATGAGTGAGAACTTACTCAAAAATTCACTCTCCACCACAAATTCTTTCACTCACTAATCATTCTCTTCCTTGGAAAAATTGTTATAAAAAATGAAGGTTAAAAGCTTCCTATTTATAGGAAAATTTTGGAGAAGAAATGAAATTTATAAAAGTGTGGGGAGATTGGTGAAATTATAATTTTTAAAAATTAAAGAATGGGTAAGGTATGGGTTGAATATGAGATGGGGATGGAGGCCATGTGGGAGTGCTTGCCACCATTCCCATTAAATAAATTTTTAATTAATCACTTACCTAATTAATTAATTAATTAGTTAATTAATTATTTTATTATTTTTCTTAATCATTATTATCATTATTATTACTTTTAAACTATTTTTAGTATTTATTTATTTTATTATTTATTTTTGAATAAGAATTAAATTTAAAATTTGAAAACTCATGTGGGCCCCATACAACTTCGAGATTCAAATGGATCCTACGTAATTCCAATAATCCTCATACGATTTTATGAGTCATACACAGTTTCGAGACTCGTGTAAACCTCCACAGGGCTTCGGGACTCATGTGGGCCCCACATAGGATACTTATATTATTATTATTTTATTATATATTTCTATAAATTATGTGAGTCAAAACATTATTTTATGTACTTATTTACGTATATAAATAGTGTCTACTCTGTTTATCTTATGAAATTTCATTTTGACCAAGCTGACCTCCAGGGAGTGATTGAGCCGCAATGGTCTCTGAGCACTCGCTTAGACAAAGTCTTTCTTAGGCATCAAATATGGAATCAAGGATCCTAATAGATAAACACTTTCATTTTGATACTAACTAAATAACCATTATTATTATTATTTTTTTGGTTATTATAATATTATTAATATTATATTTTATCTTATATTTTATAAGTATTATTTTTTAAGATATACTTTATTAAATATAAATAAAAATCTCATGCATTATAATACTATAATATAATTTATTATTTAATATAAAATAATAATATAGTAAAACAATCACCATAGTGTCATCTTTTATTACACAATAGTATTTTATTATTTTTTATATATTATATCAATATTAATATTTATTATATATTTTTATAATGATATTAATAATTAATATTTTATTTTCTTTTAAGGTTATACATAATAATAACCACAATTATATTATAGTATTCTATAATTTAATACTATTCTATTACTTTTTATGTGTTATAATATTATTATATATACTCTAAATATTAATAATAATGATTAAAATATTTTATATAAAAAATACTATTATATATTTATATTCAATGATATTATAATATTAATATTATTTTTTAGATTTATGCAATTTTATATTGTATTATATTATATTATATTATATAGTATTATATTAATATTATTTGTTATATTTATGCAGTATATATCTTATTATATTATAATATATATATATATATATATATATGCAGGTATTAAATATTTTTATATACTATATCATTTAAAATTTTATTATTATATATTTATAATTGATGATAATAAACATTTAATTTAATTTAAATTTTTCAAGATTAAAAATAATAATATAAAAAATTAATATTCATATTACAAGTATATCTTAATATTTAACATTTAATATTGTTCTATTAATTTTAATATGCTATAAGATTATTATATATGATAAAAATTTTAATAATGATGATTTAATATTTATATTAAAATAAATTATAATATTTTAAATATTAATAATGATATTATAATATCACTATTATTTTTAAAATTTATGTAATATATATACTATATTATATCAATATAAATTATTGCATTATAATAAATACTGTATTTTTAGGCAACATAATTTGATTCCAGAGTAAAAGTAAATAATCAAATATAGATAAAAGGGGGAATTCCATTTCTGCATAGAATGATAATCGGAATAAGACATATTTTCACATCTGATGAAAGATATAGGATTTAAGGTAGGTATATTAGCGGAATTTTACAACTTTAATAATATGCGCATGATATGTTGAATATGTGAGGACCATGACTGCACAAAATATTTTACAAGAGTAGTAGTATTGGTAGATTTTGTGTTGAAACTAATTAAGTCCATTTATTTATTTATTTGATTACATAGGAAATTCAGCCACCAACGAGCCCTTCGGACCCCCTACTGCGGCACCAAATCTATGAATCAGCGTCCTCCGCCCCTAAATTTTGCTGATTAGGGTAAAGTCTTGATGAAGACATGACTTCTATGCATCAGTTGGACGTTTGGATAACCCGACTCCCGAGACACATCTCTATTACCATTCACTTTTAGTTGTGGTAAAAAGTAAATTAAAAAAATTCAGCTTATTTTTTTTTCTACATTTGTATAAATAGTTGGAAAACAATAAGTTTTTAGACATAGTTTACATGTGGAAAATATTTTACTTTCCATTTTCGATTTTCAAACAATCACAAAAATATAGCCTTATTTTTTTAGTTTTTTAAAAATCAAAATAGGAAAGTTGAAAAACATCCATTATGTTCTAAATTTATAGTTTTTAGATAATTTTTTTATAAATGATTTTGGTACTATTTCAAAATCTAAAAATAAAAAATAAAATTTATTTTCATAACTAGTCGAATTATTTATATTCTATTTCTCTAAATACAAGTATTGAAAAATAAACATGCTTACATTTGTATAACTCTTTGAAAATTTAAAAATAAGAAAAATATAAAATATTTTTCATAACTAATCAAGTCCATAAATTCTCTCTTATTAATATTTTTGTTTATAAATTTTTTTTTCAAAAAAATTTGCAGCCCTACATTTTAAAAAGTGTTTTTTGTTAGCAATACTAAATTTAGTGTTAAGATCCTAAAGCGAAATAGCTACGAGCACTAACAAAAAATATAAGAAGGAACAAGAAGCAAAATTAATTCTCATATTAAGATTGAGTTAGAAATATAAATTTGTGTTCTTAGAATTAGATTCGTGTGGAATTCAATGAAAATTAATGTAATTCTATTTTATATATTATCCAAATTTAAGACATTAAAGTATACTTTCAAAGGTAGGGTAAGTTGAATAATAGTAGAAAAACTTTACTTGAGTAGATAAACATTAGTCGGAAATTACTAAAAATCTAAAAAATTGATTGATTATCTAAAATATGATCTAATTAGATAACTTAATCTTATAATTTTTACTCTTTTGAAAACTATCTAATTCACATTATTGCATTTTTTGTTAAATTTTAATTCAAATTGAGTTTAACTGAAAATGAATATACTTGTTTAAACTTGTTCATTAAAATATAAATTAAATCTCAACTAATTAAGTTGGTCGGAGCTCATTTTTATTTTATGTTTAAGTTTGTGAATTAAATTTTTAAGCGAGTCCAAACATGTGTTGAGCTTAAATATAATTGTCCAAACTTGTTCATTAAAATATTAATTGAGTTTAAGCCAAAGTCAATACTAAAACTAAATTAAATTTAATTCAATTCGATAAATTTATGGAATAAATATATGTAGACATAAGTAGAGAGTAAATAGTAAAGTGTAGGTTGAATTGAACATTCAATGATTAGGGAAGGAGTATAAGACGAAGAAAAGCAAAGTATAAGATTAAGTGGATTGCAATTGTTTTTATTGTCAGTCCTATCTCAATATTTAAATGAGTTCGTCAACAAGATTTTAGAAGAATCTTATTTGAGATTAGAAATGAGTCTAAATAAATTCATGACTTTGAATGAGTCGAGTTTAACATTATTTAGATTCAAATCGCTTTTTAAGCTAATCTAAAAAATAAACTTATCAATTATTTACTTATACAAATAGATGAACACAAATAAGCAATTATAAGTTTTTACAAATAATTTGATTAGTTCATAGCTTTAACTATCTTAATGGCTTACATATTTGCTCGCAAAAGGGAAATAGGGTTCTAGTCCCCTAGTGACGAATTGTTGATAAGAATATATTTGTGTGGGCGAGAGAATACAAGTGAATTTATTTTCTTAAAGTCAAATATTAACTTCTAATGATACAACCTCTCCAAATGTCGATTTTAACGATTGTTAGTAATCCAACTTCTTCAAATATTTATATTTTTCAATACAGAGTAAGTTGGGTAATTCAAAATTAAAATGAGAAGTCATATTATCTTCACTTGTAACAAGAAATCAGTAGATTCGACTATCTAGTCACATAAATTTTACGTAATAATTATATTCTTAAAATTTAGGTGATTGTAAAAAAAAAAATTTTGACTCGAATAAATAATTATTAGTTAAGAATTACTCAAATTTAGAAATTAAACTCTCATTTAAAATATGATGTATCAAACAATCTAAGGAACCATTTGGCATCATGGAAAAAATTATAAAAACGAAAATAAAAAATTAAGATTAAAAATTAAAAGCAGAAACAAGCAACTTGTTTGCATAATATTTATAAAATTAAAATAAATTTTAAAATTAATTAAAAATGCTCATTTTCATCTTTAAATCAAATGATATCATAAAAATATGATAAAAATAATAAAATTGCAAAATAATACCTATTAAAAAATGCTATAAAAAAATAAAAATTATTATAATTATTTTACTTAGTGTTATAGTTTCAATATTTACTTTTTTATGAGACAAGACAATCAAAAAATAGTAAAAATATTTTGTAGTTGACTTTATTATTTATATATATATATATATATATTTCAATTATATTTAAATTCATGTGAATTTTAAAGTGTATAAAATCTAAAAGAATTATTTATGAATATTAATTTTGTTTACAATAAATTCAAGAAACAATTGAAAATCATAAATTTTGATTTTTAATTTTTTTACAAATGGCAGAAAAATGACGACAGAAATAAAAAAAAATTAATAATATAAAAAAAATATTTTAATAATTTGTTTCTTTATTATGTAAAAAATAATAATAATATCCATAACAAACAAGTGCTAATTGAATAACTTTCTCAAAAGCAGGGTAGTTTTGTCATTTGGTGTGAAGGATGCATTACGTGTCGTCGACCCACGAGTGCATAATCCACTTCTATCCTTCTACTAAACGGGAGGCCCAAATGACACCCTCTATCCAGAGAAGAACACCTTCATATGGTCCGGCAGCCCACCATTACCCTGCACCCTCCACGGATCGTCAAGTCAACAAATAAAGTCATTCCTTTCAACGATCGATCACACCCGTTCGTTGAAAAAAGGTATGCTATCGTAGTCTGCGTCTCACCACATCAAGCGTGGCCTATAAAAAACCGGAAAAACCAGAAATTCGAAGAGGCTCTCTGTTTCAGGTCAGGGACTTCGATTGCAGAAATCCTCTAGTTAGAACTGAGCCGCTTACTTCACTCTAATGGCGAAGCCAGTTTCAATCGAGGTGTGGAACCCGAATGGGAAATACAGAGTGGTCAGCACCAAACCCATGCCCGGAACCCGCTGGATCAATCTCCTAATACAGCAGGATTGTCGGGTTGAGGTGATTGTTAATCCTTCTTTTCTTCTTCTTCTTCTTCTTCTTCTTCTTCTTCTTCTTGCTCTTCTTCTTCTTCTCTGTTCGTTTGTTGGTTGTTTTTTTTTTTTTTTGAAAAATTGCGGTGAATCTTTTGACTCTTGTGGGTTAATTCAGATTTGCACCCAGAAGAAAACAATCTTATCAGTTGAAGACATTATTGCTCTGATTGGCGATAAGTGTGATGGAGTGATTGGGCAGGTACTTTTTTTACTTCATTTTTCTTAAATATAAGTTTGATTCTCTGAGGAGTTACACCAAAAAATTCCTACTGGGGAGAAAGTATATGCATAAACAAATATTTGCAGTGGGTTTGTAAGAAAAAAATTAAGATTTGTTTCTTTACGTTATGTTGGGTATGAACATTTTTTTTTTATGGAAACTTTTTGAATTAATTATGAACTTTTTTTTTTTGGTAAAAACATGAGTAATGGTTATAGTGTTCTAGGATTTTTCTATATTGATTGTTATGTTCAATTGGGACTGTTTATTTATTCATTTATTTATTTTTATTCAGTTGACAGAAGACTGGGGGGAGGCGTTGTTCTCTGCATTGAGCAGGGCAGGAGGAAGGGCATTTAGCAACATGGCTGTTGGGTACAACAATGTAGATGTCAATGCTGCTAACAAGTGGGGTGTTGCAGTTGGGAACACCCCTGTGAGTTCCTTTCTTCTTCTTTGGGGTATCTATAACAAAGATAAGTTGTGTATTAGTATATCTGCCATCTGTTTGTTTAAATGCATAAATGATCATACGTGCATCAATATAGTTTGTTCATAATTCGTATATTCTTCTAAAAATATGAGTGAGAAATGATTGAACCACAATAATATCATTATTTCAGCCTTATCACTAGGGTCTGGTATCAACTTCTCATAATTTTCTCATCAATGGTATGCTCAAGGTTCATCAGCGTGCATGTACATGTTCATCTCCCTGTTCTTAGATAAACACCAGTATACACATCTACAACCACGTCTATGCAGTTCTATACTGTGCTTTACACGTTAAATAAATGAAATGATGCACTTATCTTTCTGATGCATAAGTAATTGAGATAGAGAATGTTTTTAGATTTTTTTTTTCCCTCGTGATTTAGGGAGTGCTTACGGAGACAACAGCAGAGCTAGCAGCTTCACTTTCTTTAGCAGCTGCTCGAAGAATAGTTGAAGCAGATGAATTCATGCGGGGAGGCTTATACGATGGATGGCTTCCTCATCTGTATGGCACTTCTCACCTTTAGTCATTTTACACTTTCCATATGACTGGGGGCTTGAAGTTTCAATCTCGGATTTGAATTTGTGTGGACTTAGATAAATGCTGTACAAAAATGTATTGAATTTCATTCACTTTCACACAAATCCAAATCCAAGGCTTGAGATTTATGTGCCCTAACACAGCTGTTGTGTCTATGATAAATGGGGTGAACTTCTTGTGCTTCTCATAAGACATTGCAAAATTGGGTTTGCTTTCCTGGTAGTTTTGTGGGAAACCTGCTTAAAGGACAGACTGTTGGTGTGATTGGAGCTGGTCGTATTGGATCTGCTTATGCTCGAATGATGGTATTTAACTAAAAAATGCATCCTTTGTTTTAGAACTTTATAACATTAAGCTTATCATTTTAAAGTGGTTGGATTTCTTGGCATTTATGTTGTTTTCCCATTTGAAAAAATCAATGCACCGATTTGAAAAATATTATCAGGCAGCCTCTGGGAAAAGCTATATCAAAACATACTGAAGAACAAAATTACCAATATGAATCATATTTAGTTGTCCTACGTCCAAAGTCACCCAAATCATAACACTAAAACCTCTAACCCAATGTTTGAGAGCTTGGATTTGGACCTTGGTTCTGGATTCGCGTTTATACTTCATTTTGTTCCAACCCACACAAATCCAAAACCAAGGCCCGAAGTCCATGTCCGCAAACACAACCTAGTATTTGATACCTCCATGAATAAGAGGAAAGGATTTGTTTCCTCAATGATTAATTTCAGGATGGTGCAAATGTATGGTCCAATGCTTGGAAGAATAAAGATGCCATAATTTCTGGTGTTTGGACTCAGTGATTGACAAGTTGAAGTACAGTATGGAAAGAACCTCCATTAGGATTTCAGGTGTTTGCTTTCTTTTGGGAATCGTAACTCTATCATTCTACTGTAACAGGTTGAAGGATTCAAAATGAACCTAATATACTATGACCTATATCAAGCCACACGCCTAGAGAAGTTCGTTACAGGCATGCCCGAGTCAATATGGTGAATTTAGGAACATTACAACTCCTTTTTGCTGATATCTTTTGAGTTTAATTGTAGCTTATGGAGAATTTCTGAAAGCAAGTGGTGAATGGCCCGTCACTTGGAAAAGAGCAGCAACCATGGATGAGGTGCTCCAGCAGGCGGATGTGGTGAGACTCGCGTTCACAAGTCTTTAAACTATTACTCTGGTTTCGATGAAACAGGTTACCTGTGATTATTGCTTCTTGCAGGTGAGTCTTCATCCTATCCTGGATAAAACTACTTATCATCTGATCAATAAAGAGAGACTCTCAACAATGAAGAAGGTGAATGCTAAAACTTCTTAAATTTGAGTACTGAGCAACGGGAAATATAAGCTTATTTTGTAAAACACTATGAAATCTACCTCTGCAGGAAGCAATCCTTATTAATTGTAGTAGAGGGCCCGTGGTTGATGAAGTAGCTCTTGTGGAGCATCTGAAACATAATCCCATGTTTCGAGTTGGTCTTGACGTCTTTGAGGTACCGAACCCACCTTTATCCGAAGTTCAAATATGTGGCAGAAAATCACATCCCACACTGTCTGCAATATATTCATCATATGGTATTTTACTAGGATGAACCTCGCATGAAACCTGGGCTTGCGGAGATGAAGAATGCCATTGTGGTACCTCACATTGCCTCTGCTTCAAAGGTAGTATCAATAGGTTTTCCTTATATTACAAAGCAAAGCCTTTTAAAGAATTGTAATGGATGTTATCTATCGTATGCTTGTGTATCTCTCAACGTGCTGTCGAGCTGCACGTGAGGGGGAGTGTTAAGCTTGATATACATTGTTGGCTCGCAACCTAATAGCTTAAGTTTTTAGGTAAAGTGGTATTCTAACAAATAGAAACACATGGAATCATCCATGTTTTAGACCAAAGCTGCTCATAGTTCTTAAAATAATTATTTGAAATGATGGTAACGATTTAAGTTATGGTTCATGCAGTGGACTCGTGAAGGAATGGCAACACTGGCTGCTTTGAATGTTCTGGTATACCAAAAAGAAATTTCGCGGCTCGATTTGTTTTTTTGTTTTTTGATTTTTGAACTGGAATTCTGCTCGTATGTACTATCCCTTGAAATGATTAATCAAGACAAGCTCTAATGAAACTATACATTGGCATCATTTACTTGCGCACACTCTAGGGGAAGATTAAAGGATATCCACTTTGGTCTGATCCAAATCAAGTCGAACCATTTCTGAATGAAAGCTCTCCACCTCCAGTTGCATGTCCAAGTATTGTTAATGCAAAGGCCTTGGGTAATATTGATTATTAACACAGATTTGCTGAATTTTCCAACTTTTTGGGACTTCACTTACCTGCAAATTTTGTTCTTGGTACAGGATTACATGTTTCAAAGCTGTAAGCAAGGATACTTGATTACATGTGTGCCCTTTGATGCAGATAGAGTATTTTTTGGAGTTTTGGGGGTCTGGGTTTTAGAGTATTTCATTTCTGATGAGTGCTGATGACAGTATACATTCGCATGGGAGGAATGCTGATAATGTATACTTGCTTCTCTTTCGCTTTCATACTGTTGTTCCCGTTGTACAATATGAAGCAAATATCTATTGGAAATAGGGAAGGTATCTCAGACTTTCAGAAGAATTTTTTGTTCCATCTTCTAAAAGGCTAGCCTCTATCAATGTGATTAAATTAAAGATGTCTGGAATTCATCAGGCAGTGTTTGGGAGCATGGATTTTGGGACCTAAATTCAATATAATTTTATACTATATTTTATTAAAAATTATACAAATTCATATTCAAATTTCAAAATTTATGCTTCCAAACACAAAGTTAAGTCAAGAATAAAAATATATAATAAAGTTATCTTCTGTGTTTAAGTGCTATGGAATTTTACGGGCAAAAAAAAAAAAGAGCTGGCATTCTAACAGCCCCATTAGCTCAACCGTAATATGTAACACTAATACTTGGCAATGTGTAGGTATGCAAGGAATGAAATGAAAGAAATCAAGTAAGTCACTCTACTTTTTCAATCTATGAACCAAACGATACTTATGTAATGCTTCTTGGTCCTTCTCCTCTTCTTCTTCTTCTTCTTCTTTCGTAATTGATCATATCGAGGTCTCTTTAGAACCCAATTAATTATTGGTTATCAGGATCAAGGGGCCTTCTAATTTCTGTCTTCTTTCAAGTTAGTAGATGTAAAATTCAAAATTTTAACCAACAACAGACATTATCATGCCTTTGTTATTGGGGTTTGGTTGAGATTGACTTGCTCTTATTTGTTCATAAAAGTTATAAAATTTCTCTCATTCAAATCTACATAAAATGATAGTTGCAAGGGGGATTTCAATCCTTTTCATCATCTTGAACCCTTGAATGTTCAAGTGCTCATTCTAGTTATTGATTCCAGTTGAGATTTTGTCTATTATGACACTCTTATTTGTAGGAGTTGGCAATCACATTTATGCTCATTAACTCTTCTTGTGCCATTGATATACTTGTTGGGAAAAGTATGGAGGTGGGTTTTTTTGGGCACGATGAGTTTTTTTTTTTTTTTTTGCTTTATTAGAGATCTAAATTGGGTCTGAGCTACTTAATGGAAAATATTTCATCTCACATTTTATAGTACTCAATATGTTAAAGCCTAATATGTTAGGATCGGAGGAGCTATGGGTAGGCTCTGATACATATACAGAACACCAACTTGACCCAAAAGCTTAAACCTATTGGGTCTTGCGTTCAACCATGTATATAAGCACCCATCATTCACTCAAATTTTCCAATGTGGGACAAACTCACAAGTAGAATTCTCAACAATCTCCCCCTCACTTGTGATTTTAAATTTCTCCCCCTTGACAGAAATTGTCTCCCTTCTGGGAGTAAGCTCAATTCTCTAACAGTTGTTCAAGTGGCCCTTACCACAAGCACCTTACGTGCGTCGGATTGCATTCCACGTGCCTCCGAACCAATCCTACCTCTTATGACTTGACCCTATTCGGATTCATCTCCAGCCTAGATGATTCTTATTAACCACAGCCACACACTTGGTCTTCCAACTGTTAGCACGTCAGGAGAATTAACTTCACGTCTTGACTTTTTACAATATTGCTCACCCAGAGTTACAAATTGTCGGCTCTGATACCATTTGTTAAGATCGGAGGATCCCATGGGTAGACTTTGATACACATACAGAACACCAACTTGACCCAAAAACTTAAGCCTAGTGAGTCTTAGGTCGAACTATGTATATGAGCACCCATCATCCACTCAAATTTTCCTATGTGGGACAAACTCATAAGTGAAATTCTCAACAATGATATATATTGTTGACCCACAACCTAATAGTTTAAACTTTTAGGTAAAGTGGTGATCTACAAGGTATCAAAACTCTTGTTACTAGGAGGTCATGTGTTCTAGTCTTGTTGTCAACCTTTATTTTATGGTGTTATTTATCATTTGTTTGTCTAACATAATACCTCTACAGAAATTTGATGTTTTAATTACGAGAACGTCTCAGGCATGATTCTTAAGAGTAAATTAATTATAACAAGTTATAATCATTTAAACAAAAAATTATATTGTTATCATAAAATAAATAATAAAGTAATTTTTTTTTATAAGTTAGAACGAGAAATAGATATGGAATAACTATTCTCAATAAAGAGTAAATTAATTATAACAGGTTACAATCATTTAAACAAAAAATTATATTGTTATCATAAAATAAATAATAAAGTATTTTTTTTTTTTTTTTATAAATTAGAACAAGAAATAGATATGGAATAACTATTCCCAAATTTAACTATGGGGATTGTTTATCCCTTTCTTATTATATGTTAAATGATGAAATAAATAAGAAATATACAATAAATAGTCATTACTCTATTTACAAATTTCTCATTATATTTCATTTTATTTCAAAAAATCACTATTCTATGAGCCAAATGTAACCTTAATGTGCTTATTAAAACTCTAAGTCATTAATCTTGGGCACCGCACTTTGGACCTTTTACAGTTGTCCAATTAATGAATTTCCATCGCATGTCTATCTCTTGAATTTTCAACTGAGATTCATAAAATATAACTGTGAACATATTTGCTTATGGTTTCAGACAATATGATATGAAGTTATAATCTTGAACAATCAAGATGATGATTGACGAGTTTTTGATGTAATATTTTATGAATATTGATAGATCGTACAACCACCAATATTAGAACAAGAGCCCTAAAACCAAGGAATTCAAAGCTTTCTTGAAAGTTTTAGATCAAAACTATAAATAAGAGAAAAATAGATGAAGACCATTATCTATATCGAACACTACTTTATAATGAAAATTTTGATTTATATTTTAACCGTCAAAGAAAATAAGCCTCGAAGGTTTCAAACGGATTTTTCCCATTTTAAGAAATTGCAAAACCACAAAAACAAAAAAATAAAAACAATATTGGTCTTTTAAGATTGTGTTATTGCATTCAATTTAGAATATGTGCCATTCAATAAAAATCTTATCATTGAATTTTTTTTATTTAGAGAAAAAAAAAAAAGCAATAATACCATTCCAATATTGAGAGAAAAATAGAGATGATTGTACATTATCTTTGCAAGCCTCAATTACAATTGTGTATTTCAAACAAAATCATATTTTATTTGAGAGCCTTTGAAAAAAAATATCTTAATTAAACTATTTTGTATGATTATTTCTATAATTTATGAAATAACTTTATTTAATAGAGTATGTAAATGAGTTAGGCTTACTTGTGAGTTACTCAAACTTGGTTCGTCCCCTAACTCAACTCGATTCAAGAATCGAGTTCAAACTTAGTAATAATACTTGAATCGAGTTTCAAACTTTTTAATTTTATTAATTTTATATTACATGTATTGTATAATTATATTTAGTATTATATATACATTATATATATTTATATATGTATTTAATATTAATTTATAATCGAGTTGAGGTTAATTGAGTCAAGCTCGACTTTATAAACTTACCGGCAAGTCGAATTTGTGTTTTGCAATTATGAAATTGATCGAATTCGAGTCGAGTTTCAAGCTAAATATTTTTAAATCAAGTCGAATTTGAATATTTTACAATGAGCAATAATGGAATAATCCTATATCCCTAGAATATACCCAAAAAAATTGTATTTTTTTTTAAGTTGAAATCTTAATTTCAAAATGATAAAGAATACATTTTATTTTAGCTCCACTTCCATTTCTATGCCTTCTATTATTAAGGCTATCTAATATGGAAACATTTTAAATTAGGTTTTCTTTTAAAAATCTAAATAAATATGCACCGGTGTACTTGAATTTTGATTACAAAATAATAATTTATTCTTTATATCTGTATGTGATGTACAATGAATAAATTAATTATATCTTGATTAGTGTATTCATATAGCTCTTAATATGCTTTAGATTTTTTTGAAAATGTGACATACAAAATACAACCATGACACTTCTATACAAGTTTGCTATAAATGAAATATGGTATTCATAATATATAATATTAAAATTATATTTTTAAAAATAAAATCTTAAAAAATTAAGTACGCTAATAAATTTATAAGAATTCTTTTCATAATTAAATTTATAATTAATGTAATAATTAATAATCAAAGATAAAAATTTATATTTTCTTTGAAAATGTAAAATACAAAATACAGCCATGACACTTTTATACAAGTTTGGATTGAATGAAATATGTTATTCCATAATTTACAATAATAATTGATTAGTGAAGTCTTAAAATTTTAAACAAATTTGACTTTTATTACTTAAAAGGTACTTTTTTGTTCGTGATTTTATTCTTAAAATTTATCCTTTAAAAGTTAAATTATTATTTTTATCATAACAATACGATATATTTTAAAATAATATTAGAAGATGTATGAGGCAGGGTTCATTCAAGGCTGGTGTTTCGGGTCATTAAAAAATATTAGAAGATGTTAGAGAAGAATTCAAAAACAAGTTTTTAAATGTGAATTTATCTATTTTTAGCTGAAATAATTTTATGAAAAAAAAAAATTGTTATACTTTTATCTACAAATTTTTTTTTTCATTATTTGTACTTTTATAGACATAATAGGTGTAAAATATATAACGTTTGTGATTTTATTTTGAGCATTTATCTTTCAAGGTTGGTTTGAACCAAAGATTTTGATTGGTAAAAGAAAAGGAAAAGAAAAGTAAGAAATAAATTTATTTTCCACTTTATTTTTTCTTTATACCAAATACTACTAAAAATAAATTTTATTTTATATGGTTGGAAATTAAGAAAAATCAATTAAAATCATATTTTTTTTCTTTGATTTTGAATATTTTTTGTTTTTTTCTTATTGATAACCAAACATAAAAAGTAAATTACTTCATATTTTCCTTTCCTTTTCCTAAGATTTCCCAAGTTCCAAAAGGGGTCTTAGAAATTAAATTATTATTTAGTTGAAAAATCTTAAATGTCTCACAATGCCTTTAGAAGCAACAATTTTTTTAATTCTTTAAAAGATATCCTTTGAATTGATAGGTTGGGTCTCACTTCTTTTCTTTTCGTCATTAGATCAACCTCTCGATTTTTGTTTGGTTGGTTTAGATTTTTAGATTTTTTTATTCTAGTTTATTTTATTATTTTTTAGTTTTGATAGGCCTGTTTAGATTTGTTTCTTATTTAGCTTTGTTTGGATTTGTAGTCCTATTTTAATTGGTTGTTAGTATTATTTTTGAGATGCCTTTAATTTTTTTATCTGTAATATCTCAATTCTTATCTTGTAATCACGGTATTCTTCTGTCAGAAGTAATAGTATATCAATAAATAAATGAAGGTGCCGCCCTCCTTTTGAAATAACTAAAAAAAAAAAAAGCAACAATTTTTTTAAGGCAATTTTATCTATTTTGGTTGAATCCATTTTAAAAAAAATATTTTGTCCTAATCTAAAAGAAAAGATTTGGACACTGTTTGTACTTCAAGATAATTTTTGTTTGTTTGTTTGTTTGACTCACTAGTAAACCATTTACAGAACCATTTTGTTGGCGGTTGTGGGTCTCATCGTGTGACCCTTTGTCATACTCAATTGAATGATTTATTAAAAGAGATAGAGACCCACAAATCAATTCATTCTTATCTACTCTCTTGTATAGCCTAAGTTGACTATTTGCGGTCAACAAAAATAATTACATACATTCCAAAATGAATTGTTCTTTTGGAGATGATTGAGAAATCATGGGAAGAATTTAAAATTTAAAATTATTATATTAAATTATAAGCTACCTATAGTTTATAAACTTTAAAATTGAGATTTTTTAAGAATAATGAAAGAGATGAATTATTATTTAAAAATAGTTTATCTTTTCTTAGTTATTGATATGAACTTTTGGAGATTTCCTACTTAGGTATAAATAATTAGAAAATATATATATATTTTAAGCATAAGATTATTTTTAAGTTCACGAGTTAGCAAACTTATTTAAAATTTTAGTGATATTTATTTACATTAGGTATGATTTTATTTAGAATAACATAAACAATTTGATATACTTATTTTGAATTACAGTTGAAAATTATAGTAAAAATTAGTTATAAATGCAAATTTTAATGATAAATCATGATATATCCAAAATATCCTTACTCAAAATAAAAAATGGTTACGAAATCATCATTAAACTTCTTTACATAACCGGTGTACAAATTTTAATGTACACACATTTATGAAAGGAAATGATTACAAAATTATACTTGAAACCTCAAAATAAATGTCTATAAAACCTCTATAACCCCCCCACAAGCACAATAATGTCCATCAATGCCGAATTGATGGAGTGTCAACCTCCATCATTATAAAAAGAAACTTGGAGAGGAGGTAAGCATTAGGGGTGAGCATAATTTGGGTAAAACCGAATTAACTAAATTAACCGACTGAAATTTGTCGGTTCGATTCGGTTAATTCGGTCGGTTCGGTTATGTCTTCCAACATTTCGGTGAATCGGGTTTCAGTTCGGTTAATAGAAAATATTAATTCGGTTAACCGATTAACTGATTTAATAACTAATTAAATTTTAAATATAAATTAGTATATGTTAATTCGTTAAAGGCGTAGGTGGGATAGGGAAAAAAGGCAGAGCTAGTGGACCACGTCGCTCTACCTCTGGGCATTCTTCTGCGCTAGAACGCCATCACCGCCTCCAACAACAAGCAGAATTTCATCCCCATGATGAGACAGAGCGACATTGATGACATGATGTTGCTTCCTGTGGTAGTTACCTCTAAGTGACTGCAATACCAACCTGGAAGCAGGCCAGAGCCGTCCAACGTCAGGCGCATCTTGCAAGCCAGTTCGGTGAGGCAATCCCCTCTCCTGCTGAAGATGTTGAGGTTGCCGCGCTCGAAGTAGTCGTGGTTTAGGCCCATCAGCCCGCCCCACGCCTCCAAATCCGACATCTCCACCGCCGTGCTGTTGTCGTCGAAGAGCGCCAACTAATTTTGGCGCTCGTGCTAGCCCCCATGATGTCCCCTGTTCTTATAAACAATGTGTGCACACAATCATCTCCCTTCACCTACCGAGTGCCAATTTTTTTTAGACAAAATAAAAAAATTTAAATAAAAACAGAGTGCCCAACAATGGTTCCTCTGCCGCCAAGCCCAAACAATTCCTAGACATGAGATCGTCGTCCATCGGCGGGGTCCTGAAACCTTCTTCACTCTAGTTGTGCATGCAACTCAACGAGCTCAATTCAAATTTTGGGTCCCAAATGAAAGAACCCACTAGCTTGGAAGAAAATAATTCTGTCAATGTCTGCTATTCTAATACTGCACCTGCCTCCTCTTGGTCTGCATCGTTAATTTCGGTTAAATTCAGTTAACCGAATTACCCGAAAAAAAAATTCGGTCTGGTATCGGTTCGGTGAGGCCCAACAGTTCAGTCGGTTTGGTTAATAGTGTTCTTTAACCGAAAATTTCGATTAATTCGGTTAATTAACAAAAATTGGCTGAACTGACCATTTGCTCACCCCTAGTAAGCATCATACTCATTTCTACTTCTTTCTACTGTTGCAATTCATAACCTTCCATTAGTCTCTTACTTAAGCATCGGAATGATCCCCAGAGTATACTTTGAATTCTCCAAGTCATTATTACTTGATTCTTTTTAGGTGGTCACGATGAAGGAACGCTTTACAAAGGTCATTTGATTTTTGGCAGTAACAAATCTAGATATGATATTTATTTAAATTATGTATGATTTTATTTAGAATAACATAAACAATTTGATATACTTATTTGGAGTTACAATTGAAAATTATAATAAAAATTAGTTATAAAATAAATATTTAATAATAAATCCTAATATGACATATCTAGTGCTTGAAGGAATAAGGGTAGGGGTGGCAAAACGGGTTAACAGAGCAGGTTTAGGCGGGTCATAAACGGGTCGGGATTAAATGGATTCGGGTTCAAGTTGATTCGTTTATTAACTGGTGACTACTATGTAAACCCCAAACTTGCCCATTAAATAAACAGATCACGCATTTAAAAATATAATTTATTTATTCTAAAAATTTTAAACATTTCATATAAAATGATATTTAAAAAACAAAAAAATACTCATCATTTTATTTTTAAACTGGCAAGTGATCCGACCCAAACCCGCCTAACCCGCTTAATAAATGAGTTGGGTCCGGGTTGACCCATTTATAAATGAGTCAGCTTGTATTAAACCCAAACCCGATTTAAACGGGCCGGTCACGGGTCACCCTTCGGGTTTCAACATAGGGGTGAACAAACGGTCGGTTTGGCCGAATTCGGTCAATTAACTGAATTAACCAAAATTTTCGATTAATGAGAATTGTTAATCGAATCGACCGAATAGAGGGGCTAAACCGAATCAAACTCGACCGAATTACCTTTTCGGGTAATTCGGTTAATCGAATTTAATCAAATTAATTTGAAATTAATTAATAAAAACATTATGTGTATAATTGTAGATTTTTTTACCAAATACTAATTAACACATTAACAAATTAATATATACTAATTAACATATTAACAAATTAACATATTCTAATTTATATTTAAATTTTAATTAATTATTAAATCGATTATTTTGGTTAACAGAATTAACATTCCTCTTAACTGAACTGATTAATCAAACTTTGTAAAACCATAACCGAGCTGACCAATCCCGTGTTCTTAACCCAACCGAACTAACCAATTTCGGTTGGTTAATTCAATTAATTTGGGTATCCCTGAATTGTGCTCACCCCTCTTTCAACCTATTTTGCCACCCCCTAATTAAGGGGGAAAAATTTTTATGTCTTGAAACAACTTTGTTGTTATTATTATATGATATTAAGTTTTGGTCATTGTTAGAATAAATAGAATAATATGAATCTAAATTTTTTAATTCGCTAATTTGTTAAATGAATAAGTCGATTCGAACGTCAATGGGATTGATTAATAAAAATCTTATACCATATTCAACTATTTAGATGTGGTCATGAATTCTATTTCGATAAATATTAAATTTTTTTAACCTATTATATAATGGGAGATAACCTTTCTTTCAGGCATTGAAACATCATACACTTAACATAAAAGTTTGAAACTTTAATCATTAAAATGTTCCTTAAGGGATGGTTGATCTTTATACATAATTCTGCATAAAATTTATTAAAACTCCTTAAATTTTTGAAAATGCACTAAGTTATGTGTTTTTAAATATGTTAAAGCCAAAAATTGAACAATCTTCACGAATCGATCCTTGATCACGACCACCTGAAAAAAGACAAATAAAAGTGGCTTGGAGGACCCGGGGTGTACTCCGAGGGACCTCTCCGATACTTAAGTAAGGGATGGGTTTGAGAGGTTTTTATGCAACAGTAAAGTGTGTTAGGATGAGATACTTTAGTCTCTTTTCTAAAACCTTATTTATAGTGACGAAGGTTTACCTAAGGGTGTAATGCCATTTATTGGCCAGTTATGGTGCGGGCGTGAATTGCTCCGGCTTTTACCTCTTTGGCATGAATCGCTTTGTTTATTATAAGGCAGACGTCAATTGCTTCGGTCGGACGGTTGACTTAGGCGGTAACTGCCCTCATAATGCTGTGCTTTGGTCTCTTCTAGGTAGGTTATATATTTGGAGTATATTAGTTGCTTAGGTTCAAATTTTTGAAGCTGACTTCCAAAGTTCAAAAATTGTTGTTGTTGGATTTTTTTTTTTGGTTGGGCAACTCTTATTGAGGCATTTCGGGTTGCTTGTGACTTAATGAGTCGTGCTCTTCTTTTTTACTGTTTTTGGCCTAATGAGTCGTGCTCATGTTTTGGGCTGTTTCTAGGCCTCATAAGCGTTACTCGTCAGTTGGGTCAATTCTTCTTTGCCTAATGAGTTGTGCTCATTTTTTGGACAGTCTTTCGGTCTCATAAGCGTTGCTCGTTAGTTGGGTCGATTCTTTCTTGCCTAATGAGTTGTGCTCATTTTTTGGCAGTCTTCTGGCCTCACGAGCGTTGCTCATAAGTTGGGTTAGTTCTTCTTTGTCTAATGAGTTGTGCTCATTTTTTGTGCAGTCTTCTAACCTTACGAGCGTTGCTCGTCAGTTAGGCCAATTCTTCCTTGCATAATGAGTTGTGCTCATTTTTTAGGCAGTTTTCTAGCCTCACGAGCGTTACTTATCAGTTGGGTCGATTCTTCTTTGCCTAGTAAGTTGTGCTCATCTCTTGGGCTATATCTTTAGTAACATTTTAGTAATTTATGATACCGGGATGGTTGTTCAATTCGATAGGTTCTTGCAGTTTTGATTTCATTGGGGTTAAAGATGTGAGTTCTGGTATTTTCAATATAAGTTAGGATTCTAAATCAGTTCAGGATGAATTTGTTTCAAAGGGTTTGGAGGTGTATGTGCCAAGTGTTCGATCATTTGCGAGAAAGGGAACTGTAGGTGAGTGTACTGTGTTATAGATTTCGCATACTATTTTCGTGTCATCTGTGTCATTTGTGGGGTCTATAAACTCAGATTATTCGATTGTATCCCAATTGATCCATAAGTCCCATGTTGGATTTTTTGCACATGGGGTTGTGAGTGTAGTGGCAGATTGAAATTTGAGATTGAGATCTGCGAGATGTCTATTATTGACGACGGTGATTTTGTTATTGTTTGTTTTGATTATGGTGTGAATTGTTCAGCTAATTAGGCTCCAAGTGTTCGACAGAATGTCACTAAGGAGCTCGGTTTTGCTGTTCGAGGTTTTATTGATTGCAGTTGCTACAATGGTGCAATTTCAGTGTGCGTTGCAATTTCAACTCGAATTTCCAATTACAATTTTAAATTCACTGTTCAGAACACTATTCAGTGCACATGAATGTGCAAAAGTCATTATTGCCGATCCCATGGTGCATTTGGCCAACCCATTGGAATTTCAAAGTTTGGCTTTATTTATTTGACTGGAAGTGCAGCTGTCATGACCCCACTATACATTTGGTGTATAGGTCATTGTTCAATCAATTAAATAACTTGAACATCCTATTAATTATTATTAGCCATTAAGGTGGAGCTCTTCAAGCATTGAAACTGTGGCATCTATTTGTTTTTTATTTTTTATTTTTTAGAATTATTATTGTATGATGGAGAAAAAATCATACCTTGAGAATATGCACGTTGGCTACATAAATCTTGCGTATAGAAACATCAATTGTAGTCAGATTCGCATTAGATTCAGAATTTCCCAATATCGCAAGCTAGGTCTCGGTTATTCGTTCGTCAATTTTCTTACTTGGCTTCTTCAACATGAGCAAAGCGCCATTGACGTGCTTGAATGTAATAAACCTGTACCCTTTACTTTTCTAGGTCGCCTTTCCAAGGATCGTGCCGGCTTCTTCGAGGTCACCGTAGGTGGAGAAGAGATTGTTGAGGTTCTTGATGGTAGTATCTCATCCAAGGCCACGAATGAAGAGTTTGAACTGGGTAGGATCTCGATCGGCGATGGATCGGACGACGTTAATTGCTCTGGTTGGGCGGTTGACTTGGGCGATAACTGCCCTCATATACTAAGAGGTCTCCTTATGACATTGCAAAGCTAGTAACATAAAAATCTTTGCTATTAGTCATTTAGTCTTTTTTATAATTATTCACTTAAAATATTTATTTTATACTTCATTTTGTAAACGAGTTAGTGATTTAAAGAAATATATGCATATATAATAATAATATATGTGAATATAAATATTTTAATATCTGTATTACTGTATACTAGACCTAAACATTATGTAAGCTTGCACATTATGTATTAAATTTTTGTATTAGGCAAGCTGGGTTGAAATTGAATTGAACAATATTTTGAATCGGGCTATAATATTTTCTTACCAAAATTATCCACATATAATATACAAAACTATCTAAAATTAATAAAAATATTAAATTCACACACGCATATATAAATATGTACATATTAGACTAGAATCTTGATAACTTGACAATTGTCGGTATAATTTAAGCCCAACTCTAGGCCAGCTATCTGAAAGAGAATAATTTAATTTATAAAATTATATGTCTAAATATATGCACATACCCATATATATATATATATATATATATATATATATATATACATTTTAATATAAATAATTTAAAATGTTAAACATACATGCATGCTTCGAGAGAGTCTGACCTATCCATAATTTTAGTCTAATCTAAAATGAATAAATACGGATATGCAAATACTTACAAGTTGTGTTAATGAAAATATAATATTTCAAATGAATGTATAAATTTATTATTACATGCCAATAAAATGACCCAAAAAAAAGAGAGTGATAAATAAATACTCTTAGGTATACAAATGAAAGGATGTGAGGGTACTTTACCTCATAACTTTTTGTTCATATCTTAATGCATGACGTGTTATTGAGTTGTCGTACATACTCATATATATGACTAATTATATTCAAAATAATTATCAATTATTAAAAATATTAATTGAATTGACATTCTATGAAATTAAATAATTTTCCATTTAATATGAATAATTATAATGATAGGAGACGTACATAACTTATTGAAATATCAATTGACTCGACATTTAATTAAATTAAATAATTTCCTATTGATATGAATAATAATCATGATAAGAGACGTGACTGAGACCTAAAAATATCCACCTCATAAAAATAGTATTTATGAATTACAATTATTCTTAAAAATCTAAGAAAATTTTGCTACCTGTTGTTTTGATGGTTTTTGGACTTGAATTCGTATCGAGTTTAGATAAAATATGATATAAAATTATATTAGAATTTATTCAAATTCACCCAAATTCAAATTTAAGATTCGAAACTCATACTCCCAAACACAGCCTTTGATTTTTTTTTTTTTTTTTTGTGTTTTTATAAACTTAAAAAGGTTTTAATGAAATTATTAAAATATGTGATGATAAAATGGTCTCTCATTGCTCTTTAGCCAACTTGTTGGATTAATTCCCCATTTATTTTTTATTTATTCACAAATAATAAAAAATAAAATTTTAGGACTTGTTTGGCAGGTCAAGATAGAATATATTAAAATAAAATAAAATAAAATAAAATAATTTCATGACACAGATAAAAATATAAAAATAAACTCTATTCTCATTTTGCATACCAAATATTGGATTATTTAATTGAATAAAAATAATAAGATGGGTTGGAATTATAACATATAGTCTAATAAAAACTCAAAATTCAAGTTTGATTATGCAATGCATTGGCTAATTCTCAAATACCCTTTCAAACTCCAAAGACATTGTGAGAAGAAAAAGAAAATATGAAAAATTTTACTTCTTGATTATCGGGAAAAATATCAAAACTTATTTTTATATATCATTAACTTTTTATTATTTATTAATTTTTAAATTACTCCGGTATTGGCCTATATGCAATGTATATGATATTATTTATTGTTTATTTGAAAAATAAATTAATTTAAAAATTTAATTTTAATAACTTTATGGGTAAAAGACATTAACTTTTATTAATGTTTGACAAAAAGATAATAACTTTCCCTAAAGTCTCAAAAATTTCAAAGACCTCCTTTAAGATTTCAAGAATTTTAAGAACTTCTTCTATCTTTTTTCCAAATGTTAGAGGAGATGATTGAAGTTTTTTCCCAACTTTAAATATAAAGATATTTCATTTCTAAATTATGAAATCTGTTATTTAAGTCTATTAATAAATGTGGTTTAAATTTTTCCTAATTTAATGTCAATCATAGAATAAGACTATTAATTACATTATTTTCTTATAGGTTACTTGCATATATAATACTCCTTTTGATTTACTTAGTTCAACAATTTTATTTTTTCTCACTAGTTATAATGCTTAAGTAATATTGATTATTAAAAATTTAAGGTTAATACTATACATTGATATTTTCAAGAACCCAGGAAGGATCAATATATGAATTTGATAGACCTATTATATGATTATTTTCTCTTTATAATGATGAGCTTTAAGAAAATCAAGTAATCCACACATATTTTAGTGTCGTCATTAATAATGTTATGAACCAACACTAACATTGGCGAAAAATTATCTCCAAAGAGATTGAATTTGCCTTATTAGTCTTTTATATATATATATATATATGAGAAGGGTAATGATTTTACGATCTTTTATTGGATTTGCCTTATTAATAAAAATATAATAACGCCCCCACGGGCATAACGCGGTGGAAAAGGTATCAGCACGTAAGAAGGAATATCGGAAATTCAATTTCAGGTAGATACACTTACGGAGCTAATGATATCTGTGGATGGTGAGAGTTCGCTCTATGAGTTAGCGAGGACCGTAGATGGTAATTGAGATATATCCTAGGGATCGGGTTGGTTGAACGTCCAACTGATGCATGAAAGCCGTGTCCGTATTCCGGACTTTACCTGATCAGCGAGACCTAGGGGGAGGACGTTGATCCGTAGGTTTGGTGCCGCACCAGAGGGTGCAAAGGGTTTATTGGTGGCTGAAGTTCCTATGTAATATAATAATAATAATAATAATAATAATAATAATAATAATAATAATAACGTTACAGACACTTTATTAAATTTAATTTTTATTTATTAAACTATATAAAAATTAACATTGCGTTTGAGCCTAAGCAGGTTTCTTCTTCTTTTTTGATTACATAGGAACTCTAACCACCAATGAGCTCTTCGGACCTCCTTGTGCGGCACTAAACTTACGGATCAACGTTTTCCGGCCCCAAGTCTTGCTAATCAGGGTAAAGTCCGGATGCGAACACGACTTTCGTGCATCAGTTGGGCGTTCGGCCAACCCGACCCTCGTGACACATTTCCATTACCATCTACGGTTCCCGCTAGCTCATAAAGAACTCTCACCATCCACAGTCCCCACTAGCTCCGCGAGTGTATCTACCTGGAATTGAACCCCCGATACTCCTTCTTACGTGCTGATGTCTTTCTACTGCGCCATGCCCGTGGAAAATAAAATATAAAAATAAAAGGTTAAGCAAATTTTTATTTTTACAGTTAATGTAAAAAGAAAATATAAAAATAAATTCCTTCCTCATTTAGTTTTAATTTTCTCTTTTAAAACAAAATTTTAAATAAAGTAATCATATTGTAGGTATTTGATAACATAGGAAAATGTGTGTTGTCAGTAATTTACAAAATTTTTATTAACTTATTATATAAAATGAAATGGAAATAAATATTCTCTTTACTAAAAATATCTATTTTTATTCACAACTCTTTAAGCATTCTATAGGAAGAATAAAATATTTCAAAAGCACTAGATTTTTTTTCATTCATATAATTTCGGAAAAAAATATTATATATATTAATTTAGTAATTTTTAATTTATAATTTGAGAATGCACCCGAATTCTCAATCCCTCTATTCCCTCTCTGATGGGCCCCATGTACAGGGCATTATTCTCTCTAGGAACCAATCGATACATGCCACGTGACCAAATGGGCCCGCATCGGTGACCATAGCGTAAAGCATCGGACGCGAAAAGGTTCGAAGATGCGTTCCTTGTGACCAAATATAAAGAGCCCCAAGTTGGTGACCCGAGGTATCGTCTTCTTCTTCTTCTTCTTCTTCTTCTTCTTCATTCTTATGTGTACTCTGTAACGGACTCTGCGAAAAGGCCGGTAATGGCGGATTACGAGCCGCTGCGCAACGACGTCGTCGCGTACATCGATGACGGCGGAGTAGGACCACCGGAGCCGACGAAGTCCGGAATCGGAACTAGAACCAGAATCAGAATCAGAAGCACAACCGCCACCGTTCGCATCGTGTCTCTCGACGTTTTTCGCGGTCTCTCCGTCTTCGTAAGCTCTTGCCTTGATTCGCTAGCCGATTTTGCTTCGTTTGTATAGAAGTTTTCTAGTTTTCTTGCTTCTTGAAGGGTACCTTGGATTCGTTTTATTTTTTTGGCCGGTAGAAGCAATTAAAAGCGGTTTTGATTTACCAATGGCAGTTCTTTCAACCGCTTCGAAGTACTTATTCTTGTGCCGAACAAATGCTCCTCTTTTTTCGTGATTTTTGCCCTGGGAACATTAAGCAATAAAAAACATTTGCCAACGCAACGTTTTTTTTCTCCATTTATATTAGCAGTTCTTTTGATCGCTTCGAGGGAGGTGTTTATTCATGTGTAGAACAAATGTTATTTTTTCTTTTTTAAAATCGAGTGTCCAATGTTTTATCTGCGATTTGAATCGACTGATTGAGGCCAGTTTCGATTTTGGGGTTCATCTAGTCAACGGGCTTCGGATCTCTTATAAGTTTCCTTGCGATTTTTCTGTGAGAGAAAATACGCAGTTGAACATCAATTTCTTTGTTCAAGTTTTTTTTTTTTTTCATTATCTGCTTTAGTGAATGGTAGCTTCTATTGAATCCTCAATGCGAGGCTCTGAACAAACCATATTCCCCTGTTTTGAAGTTGTTTTAAAGTGATTGATCATTGTCTGTTCTGTCCATTAATGGACAAAATTTTTTTCTTATCTGCCTTTACCTTTCGCATAAAAATCGAAATTTAGCCCTCTCTTACTCGTTATATGATAATAATTGTTTTTTTTTTTTAATGTCTAACTGATTAACATTTTTATTGATTTAGTATTATTTTCTGCCTTCTGGTTACAGTACTGACAATGCAAATGCGTTGTTTGTTTTCAGCTTATGATACTCGTAGACTATGCCGGTGCGATTTTCCCTGTCATTGCTCATTGTCCATGGAATGGCCTACACTTGGCAGATTTTGTGATGCCATCCTTTCTATTCATTGCTGGAATTTCTATTGCACTTGTCAACAAGGTAACCTATTTATGTGTAAAACAATATTTTCTAGTCACTTGTTGTTGTCCTTAAGAATGATTGTTGCTTTTTATTTTTTGTTGGTTACATGATTGTTACTTTCTTTCATATATTGACAAATAGGCTTAATAATTTGAATAGTAGTGTTTGACTCTTTCTTTTTGAAATTTCAGAAAGTGTCCAACAGAGTTGACGCCACATGGATGTCTCTTCTAAAAGCAATGAAAGTTTTTTTTCTTGGCCTTTTTCTTCAAGGTATTATTAATGGATTTTATTTAATGAGATCGCTCATAATTAAATATGTTTAAAGAACTTAATATGCATTTATTTGAAGCACAATTAAGTTGGACACCAGAACATTGTGAGGAGTTATCTTCATCTCATTGATTTTCATTGTATATAAGTGCCAGTCCAAATGCCATCTATTTTGGTCATCTGTAATGTCAGTATAGGTCAATTTTACTTGAACTTCTTTATGTTATGAGGTTTTTTAAGCTCTTTATATAATAAGTCAGGATGACCCTCGAATAAGATCTTCGTACTCGATAGAAATAAAATATAAATCAATCTGAGGTTGGATATTGGGCATCATTTTGTCTGACAATTAGTCTGGTCAAGCCTGAATTGTAAAGCTTATAACTTAGATACTTTGATGTGCTTCATGTATTTGCTAAATTTCAGAATTTAGATAATGGAACTGTACTTGTTGGCGTAAAGAGATGGTAGAGACTCAATGAATGCAAATTGGGCTTAATATTTCAGTGATTGATGTTTCATGGTTATGTTGTGTCCTTTATTTATTCCCCGTTCACTGGTTCTATGATCACCAACTATCAGTGGAGATGCAAAGTACACATTTTCCATTTCGTTTCAGGTGGTTATTTTCATGGAATAACATCTTTGACATTTGGTGTTGACATCGAAAGAATGCGGTGGCTTGGGATTTTGCAGGTGCGTTTGATGCAAATTGCAAAATATTTTCTGAGCATGAGCTCTTGCACAAGGACACAAGCTCTTATATTTTGTCAAGAGAACCTAACAATGATGAGAGTTTCTTCTGATTTTTATCGCTGATAAAAAATGGAATCCCATCAATTTCCTACCTGAGTCTATGCATCTTATGAGTCTCTCTAGCTCTCACATCTCAATAGGATATGTGATGGCTACATGGGGTAGCTTTATCGGCCCCCAACCGAAGTAATAGGGTGCTACTAGTAATTTTGGAATTTCTTTAACATCCAGTTTATATATAATACATTGAACTGTTATTACTTTCATCATATCCAGAGAATATCTATTGGATATATGGTTGCAGCCTTATGTGAGATATGGCTTCCATGTTTGGGGCTTAGGCTGAGGGGAAGAGACATTTTCAGGAGTTACTATTGGCAGTGGTAAGTAAGGTTGCCTTGGCATAGTGATACATATTATGAACTTATTAGCTGGTCCATATCTTGTAGCAATGTTCTTTCTAAGACAGTTCTTATTGGACTTTGCTTATCTCTTTATGTTGAACTTGCAAGTATATGATCTATTATAGGCATCGTGATAAAAATATTCCTGCTGCTGAAAACTTCTGTGAAGAAATGCATTATAAGGGAAAATAATTAGAGTAAAAAATTCTGTAGCTTGATCCTGGGTTGATTTTGTTTTTCTCTGGTTAGTTGGTTTTGTTCAATACAGTTGTCCCCCAGTAACTCTCTTGTTTGTTGATTGTTTTGTTTGGCTGCTTTGTATGATTTTTTCGGCAGCGAAAAGGGAAAAGAAAAAATCACTTCCTACATTTTAACCAAATCATTTGGGCGTTCCCAATCCAATCCCAAACTCCTCCCTCTCTATCCTAAGTTGTCAACATCATTGTCCTTTGCTCAAACCTGTTGGGCTTATTCCCCAAGGGACATTTCTCTATTAAGTTATCTTGGCCTCTTGCATTGCTTTTATATTTTCCATGTTTGCAGAAAGCACCTACAGAAGATATTAGTTTGTGTACTGTTTGGCTGGTAAGAGCGTCTGGAAATTAATTATTGATGAAAGGTTCATAGATAACAGATATGTCTTTTTTTGGGAGTGTAATATGATTGATGCCTGCCAAAAAAAAAAAATCTGTGGACTTTGCTTGTCTTTTTATGCTGAACTTGCAAGTATTTGATCTCTTAAAGGCATCGTGATAAAAATATTCCTGCTGCTCAAAACTTCTGTGAAGAAATGCATTATAAGGGAAAATAATTAGAGTAAAAAATTCTGTAACTTGATCCTGGGTTGATTTTGTTTTTCTCTGGTTAGTTGGTTTTGTTCAATACAGTCGTCCTCCAGTAATTCTCTTGTTTGTTGATTGTTTTGTTTGGCCGCTTTGTATGATTTTTTCGGCAGCGAAAAGGGAAAAGAAAAAATCACTTCCTACATTTTAAACAAATCATTTGGGTGTTCCCAATCCAATCCCAAACTCCTCCCTCTCTATCCTAAGTTGTCAACATCATTGTTTTTTGCTCAAACCTGTTGGGTTTGTTCCCCAAGGGACAGTTCTCTATTAAGTTATCTTGGCCTCTTGCATTGCTTTTATATTTTCCATGTTTGCAGAAAGCACCTATAGAAGATATTAGTTTATGTGTACTGTTTGGCTGGAAAGAGCTTCTAGAAATTAATTATTGATGAAAGGTTCATAGATAGCAGATGTCTTTGTTTGGGAGTGTAACATGATTGATGCCCTTCAAAAAAAAAAAAAAAAAAAAAACTGTAATGGCGCTTTTGCTTGCAAAAGGGACGATTAACAATTATATTATAGCCATTAATAATGATACAGACCAAAGCAATATTTAGCCTTACTTCTTTTTAAGGACCTCTTCAAGGTACCTAGGCTCCACCTACAGCATAGGGATCTTTTTTTCACTTTGATAAGATTGTGTTAGACCCATCTGGCTTTTAGTCTTCCTTATTAAGCGTTGAAGTAGGCAATAGATATATTTTCTTGTATTTTGAGCAACTAGTTAAGTGTTTTAGAAGCTATGGCCATAAAATTGCTTTAACAAGCTGATAAAGTCCCCAATCTCAATGTCTTATCATTTGGTGTTCAACCAACCTCCATTTGCAACATATGGAGGTTTGCTTCCTTTGGGATTTAAGGCTTGGTTTTGTTGTTGTTGTTGTAATGTCAAACTTAATTCAATAATCTTGATCATGTTCTTTGAAAAGGAAAAAAGCTCACTTCCGTAAAAGTATAGACTCATAAAAGTAATGTTGGGATAACCAAACTTTACCTGCATTAGATTTTTGGAACTATTTTGACCTTAATTACTAATTTTGAGAAATGACACTACAGTCCTCTGCTATCACTATTCCTAAATTGCTATATTTCCATGCTAAATTGCTTATAATTTCCAAGTGATTTTGACTTGTGATACTTTTCATTAAGACATTAATTCCTTTCTCATTACGCATAATTAATCTGTCGTGCTCAATTTTCTCAAAATGTCTGGCAATTTGATTTTCAATTTTGCAGGTTTGCTGCATTTTCATTGTCAGCAGTTTACTTTGGGCTATTATATGGTTTATATGTTCCAGATTGGCAATTTAAAGTATCTAGTTCAACTTCTCCTTTGCTTTTATCAAATGATAGCTATGTCTACACGGTGAGAGCATGCTCTAATCTTTCTTTTTTTCTGCTTTATTTTATTTTCTTTTCTATTTTACTCAATTCTGGTCTGTCACCCAAACAGCCTATTTTAGTTGATATCAAGCTCATGGCACATAAAAGTGTCATGAAGTGTCTATATAACACCAAAGTTGTGTGCGTTGGCATGGTTGTGTCTCACCCCCTCTCATGCTTCCCCTCCCCCCTAGCTTGGCCACCCCACCCCCCAAAATAAAAATCTCAAATATTTTGTTTAGGCTGAAAGTTCTTTGATTTGTAACCATCAGACTAGAGTTTAGCATTTTGAGTTGTCAAGCCTGGAAAGTGATGTTATTTTATTTTTTCACTGTAAATGTTATAAATCTTGTGTCTTCCAACACATCCCAGAGAAAACATTTCTATGGAGTTTAGATGATTTGTTGCAACTTCTCAATACTATTGTTGTCTATAGTTTGAGGAAACTATTGAGAATTTTTGGATTTAAATGATAAAGAAAAATCAGTTATCTACTATTAATGGATATATATGTATGAATGCACTTCATTTGATGAATCCAAAAGAAGGGTCTAATATCTATGCACAGAGGCATACACATGCACTATTATCATGCATATCTTTATCAGAATTGAGATTGAGTTGGAAGATTCATCATCCTTGATGATGGAAAGATGTGTGCACTAGTTTGATGCACCATAATCATGCCCAAAACAAGTAAATGCACATAAATACATGACAAAAACTATTATTTAATAATTACTCACGGATGCTGCCCTCAAAACCTCCACCTAGACAACCTGAGATACATGTTGCTGATCCCCCCAAGGTTTCATGGCAGCATTTGCTAGCAAGGTTGTTATAGAGGCTTGAGTTGAGTTGTGCTATACATTCCTACCTCCCTGAAATCAATTTAGTAAGACATCTGTCAAAACATATTTTAGTCTCTTTGATTGTAGGTGAACTGTGCCATAAGGGGTGATCTTGGACCTGCCTGTAATTCTGCTGGAATGATTGATCGTTATGTCCTTGGTATTAATCATCTATATACAAAACCAGTTTACAAAAATCTGAAGGTATCTGCAATTTGAAAATGTTTATAATGCTGTCAACATTTTACAATTCAATGATGCTAAGAAACAGTTCTCATCCACAGGAGTGCATTGGTACCGAAAATGGCATACTTTCTGAAAGTACACCTTCATGGTGTCATGCTCCTTTTGAACCTGAAGGTATTTTAAGGTGACTATCTGACGATTCTCTTTTCTTTTACTCCATGCAGATGATTTAGAATATCTGTCGTCATACAGTTCAATTCACTACATTCCTCCTCTCTTGTTTAGTGAAGTTTAGGTTTTTTTCAGCAGGATAAGTTGATTTGGTTTCTCATCTCAAACTTCATTAGCTTAGATATAGGATTTTGAAGTGGTAAACAGTGCTAATTTTTTAAGAAGCAACCGACAAAGGATGAAACATTTTGTTGTGAATGAGCTTTTACTAAATCAGAATATTAAGAAATCCCTTCTATCAGAGTCTTTATTAAACAAGGAAAAAAATGATGAGATGCAAACAATCCATATGTTCAAATGCATTTTGCAAGTGTTAATGTCTTGTACTAAAGAATGGGATGACATGAACTAGACTTAAAATAATGTACTTTAAAGTTTCAGCTGATAAGGAGCTTTGGAAGTCTATTCACTGTGCTTAGTTTAATGAATTTCACATCATTCATTGAAATATTTCAGCTTAATTTAATGAATATCCCCATCATTCGTAGGAATATGCACCGAACAAGTTTGCAATGTATCATTGATGAACTGTGATAGTGCTAGTTTGGAATGGATTGTAAATGAACTGTGATAATACATTTTTAAAAGACATGTGGCCATCTTGTCTAGACAAATGCACAATCTATTTTACATGAACATTACTACTTCTTTATTGGTGCTATCATCAGCAGTCCTGATCACCAAAATGATTGAACCATCTCCCTTGGCTCTTATCTTGTCCACATGCAATTCTTTCTCTTGCTTAATATATTTTTTCTATTTATTCCATTTTGATGCCTTTGGTTGGCTTGTCTTCTCGAGGAGCCGGTATTAATGACTGCATTATCTGTTTATTTAATTCATATTCATAATATCGTAATGCTCCATGTCTTACAGCTCTTTAATGGCTGCTGTGACCTGCATAATTGGGCTTCAATATGGACATATCCTTGCACAAACAGGGGTAAGATGCCCGTGACCTAAGCAAGATGCAGAGTATTCTACTTTCATCTGTGTAATGAATTTTGAGTTTACTAATGAACTGCAGTATGATTTGTTCATCATTCTGTTCTTATGAAATGCAATCAACACATTGTAATTGATGAATCTTATCCTCGTAAGTCGTAACATGTTTCATTCACATTCCTTTCATTTTATTTTTGCTTTGGAATGCCCAAATATGTAATATTTGCAGTATAATTTGTGAATGAAGGTTGAATTGACCTATCATGTGAATTGATCAAGTTTTAGAAGCTCCATTCTTTTGGTTGTTTTTTTTCAGTGAATCTGACATTGTCAAATTTCTTTCAGGATCATAAGGAGCGCTTATACAGTTGGTCTATGCTTTCAGTTTTACTTTTTTTCCTGGGCTTGTTACTTGCATTCATGGGTATGCACTTGTTTTTGAAGGCTCTAATTTCTTGAAGTATTGTGTTTAGGAGGACTCAAAAGAATTAGAGAACAAACACAGCTAAAAGAAATCTGATTAACAAATCATCAGGATAGTTCAGTCACCCATCGTATGGTTATCGATATTTCCCTGGTAGTAAATGGATTTGATTTCAGATGCATGACATTGAATTTTTGAAACCTCAAGAAAGCTTCATGTCTTTTGTCAAAACTCACAAGTTAGAGAAAATATAGGGCCTGTTTAGTTGTAGAAAGCATTTTCCTGTTTTCAATTTTCAGTTTTTCAGAGAACTATAAAAACTTTGGCTTTTTTTTTTTTTTTTTTCAAAACAAAAAAATAAAAATAAAAATTCAAGATTTCTTCTAAAAAAAGTAGAAAAGAAAAGTTTTTTGAATTGAACTAAATAATTTTTTATTTTTTATTTCTAGATTTCAATTGTTTGTTCCATTTAATTGACATTCTACTTTTTTGTTCTCTGCAGGTGTCCCATTGAATAAATCATTGTACACAGTCAGTTATATGTCTATTACAACTGCTTCCGCTGGAATTACACTTTGCGCTTTATACTTATTGGTGAGTTCCAAAAAGTTATTTCTGTTATGACAGGTGAATATTCTTTCATAGTTCATAAATTTGATGTTGATTCTAAACAATAAGACTTTGTAAGTTGACTGCTGCATTCACACCAGATTAACTCTTGCATGAGCAGGCACCATTTTGGGAACTCACCTTATGTTTTGGAGAGGCCTTGGATTTAGATTTGATACAAAATTGTATTGAATTTGTCCAAATCCAAGGCCCAAAATTCATGCTCCCAAATGCAGCCTCAGTATTATTCCTCTATTTTTTTCCGCTGCTTGGTGTGAACATTCAGGGTTACTATTCCTGAAACCAGCCAAATAATCATGAATTCTGCTGTTAACTTCCAAATGTACTGAACTTTGCATTTCACTTTTAGGGTGGTTGCTCTTTAATTTTATGCCTATTAGGCCTTTTGCCCAACTCTCATAATTGAGCAGCTTGATATTGCATCAAACACATCTTCCATCTTGAATTCCACCCACCAAACTCCTCATTAATTCATATTTCAATTTACTGTTTAGGTGCTAAAATCTTCTTGCAAAAGTCTAGCTTGGAGGGCCTAACGGCAAAGCTTGTGCCCAGAGTTAATGTTGGGATTAGGGACATGTTTCATTTCATCTTCATGGAAAATGTATTTTACTCATTAGATCTACAAGTAAATCTCAAACCTAACAACTTAATATTTTGGAGGTTAAAAGTGCTTGTTACTATTATTTGCAGTACATTCCAAAGAGTAGTTGGGTTTCCATTTTTACCATTTTCACACTTTGAACTGATTTGTTCTGCCTTTATGACTGACACATAAAAAACATGCTTACCTTTTCTCTCTCTCAAAACAGGTTGATTTCTACGGTTACAGGCGTTTGACATCTCCCTTGGAGTGGATGGGGGTGCATTCCCTCAGCATTTTTGTTCTTGTTACTTCTAACTTAGCTGTTATAGTGATACAAGGATTCTACTGGGTTTCTCCTGAAAACAATCTAGTGAGTGCCTATGATATGCGATATATATATTATAACTGAAAAAACTATATAGTCCTTATTATCTTATACTGTGCTCTTGTTCTACAGATTCACTGGATTGTTACTCGCTTTGTGTCCAGATGAAATGATATTTCAAACATCCTCTGCATGGGGTAAATCCTTTGATCATATCTGTGACTGATTGTGCTTTCTTTCAGTTTTAAGGAGGCATGCATTTCCCAATGCAGTACACAAAAATTTATCAATAGCCGCGATGAAAGGATTTTCCCCTCATCTCTAATGATGTGAACTCAATTCTCTTACAATTTGTTTACAGGTTTGAAGAGCTGGATTATATGGGTCAGAATCTTTTAAATTATATTCGTCCTTTGGTACATTCAGCCCAAAGGTTTGAGATCTCTCCCCCTTCGGTTAGTTTCTAGGTCATACACAGTAATGGAGGGATCTTATTCTTCGTTTGTATAGTTTGAGTAGTGAAGATTTTGGAAAATGAACCTAATATATCTTGGGATTCAATAAAAGCAAAAATGATTGGAAAGAAATTGCATTTAGTAATTTCAGCAAACGTGGAGCTTCTTACCATGAAGAAATGATTTGCCCATGTGTAAATTATACTCCAAGGCGAGAACAAGGACAGGGTGAGAACAGCCATCACCATGACGTCACATACCTTATTGCAAACTTCCATGGAGTAATTCTCACACTTTAGGTTTGTCCTAGTTGGTGTCTCACCCTCCAACCATTTATCCATGATGATGCTTCAATGTTTTCTGGAAATTTTGAGTTGTACATATTGTAATAAATTTATTGAATTGTTATGGTGTGGATGGATGACACGAGCAAAATGCTTTCTAGACATTTCTTTTCACTAGTCATTTATGTCCGAGCACGAGCATGAGCCACATAATTTTGTGCGGATAAAGTTTATGCATTTTAGTTGATGAAATTGTCTAGAAATTGAAACTTTAGTATCATCATTAAGTTTTTATTTTTTAAAAAATAAACCATTAGTGATAGTGTAAAAATTTTATTTATTAATATTCTTTTTTATGGTCAAATAAGAAAAAACATTAATTCCTCTGATCGTTGTCTTATTTTTCTTTTCTTTTTTCCAAATTAGGTCTCAAGGAAAAGAGTGGAATTTTACTTAAAATTTGTTCAGATATGACATCTTTTAAAATCAATAATACCAACACGTAAAATAAAAACCTTATCCAGTAATATAAATTTGTTCATTTATTTATTTTTTCTCTTACTTTTGAATTTCAGAGCTAGCCAGCAAGAAAAGAAAATAAAAATGAACAAAAATTGCAGCGTCTCCTGGTGCAATTTGAGCCATATGATCCAAGGGAGCACGTTGGATTCTCTCTCCCTTCTGCAGCTTCTCTCAGAAAATGGCACTAAAAAAGTAAAAACTTGCTGTGCCCAAACAGTAAAAAAACAGAATATGAATTTAAGAGAATCAGAAAATCATTTGTTTCAGAGCACATGTGACTGCCCGCCTGCCTGGTCTCCCCAAAACCATAGTAAAAAAGTGCAAATAACCAAACTGCAGGGGCAGCTCTGGCACTACTCAAGAGCACCAGTTCAAAAGAACGAAAAAAAATTATTATAATACTTTTCTTTATTTGTTTTTATTGCTCGGTTTTCCCAGAGTGGAAAGTTGAAAGTTGACGTTGGAAATGGCAGGGCATTTTTGTCCAAGACGGGCTGGCCACCACTAGGCAGTGGTGGGCCCTCGTTCAACATTTCGTGTCCCATTAGAATTTGAAAAATTGGATTTTGTAATAGCTTAAATAATTTTTTTTTTTAGAAAAAATTACCTTCTTTTCCTCATTTTTTCACTAATTTAATGTTTGGCGTGCATTGAGAGTGAAATAGACTATAAAATTATATGGCGAATTTGTGAAATTATAAGGTTGATTTTTATTTTATTATATTTCATTCTTATGTCTCAAATAAGTCATAAATTTTTATAAAATTTTATAAGTATTGCACAAATTTCTAATTAACATGAATATTATATACTGTGCACTGCAATAATCATATTTCACAATAATTTTGTTATTTTCTTTTTTTTCTGTGTTGATTTTTTTTTCAATTCCATTCTATAAACAACTCTAAGAGATAGTAAGAGAAAAAAAATGAATAGAGTAATTAGATCTATTGACAACATTTATTGGATGAGAATTATTACTAATGTTGTTGATTGCTTGTTTCTTATTCATGGATTAGATAGTCTGACTTCAACATATATTTTGAGAGAGTAATGGATGATCGATTTTTTTTTTAGTTAATTTTGTTATATCATTAGATTTAGTTTGGAAATGTGTATTCTTCAGAATTATAAGTCGGATTCTTTAGGTTTTCTGCTTGATGATCTAGTTGGTATGGTTTTCTCATATATTATCTTTTGACCATTGTTTACGATCTTTCTGTTCCAACGAGTACGAGTCAAGTGGATATTGACAAGTTATAAGTCTCCTAATAATAGATGTTTTTGGCAGCTTTAGGGCCAGTCATGTCTTCCTTTGTTTGGAACAACGCAAAGGGATCGTCTAGGTTAGAATTTCGAATTATAAAAAGAATTATTATTATTATTATTATTATTATTATTATTATTATTATTTTGATCTTTGTCCCACCCTTACACCCCACACCAAAAAAAGAAAAAAAAAATCAACCATTTTCTTTAAAATTAAGTACACCTAATTATTCCTTTTCCTTATTATGTTTAATTAAAAATTGGACAACCATTTCTGGCATTACGGAGAGCTGTGCCTCTTGCTCATCAATCATTTAAGGGCTCCCTTTTGAATTTTTAATTATGATATTGATCCGGCATTATCTTTTTTGGAAGAGAACATGCCACGTGGAATATTCCATTATTTTCCTATAAAATAAAAAGAATGTCTTTTTTCAACAACTTTTTTTTATTTATTTAGAGAGAAATTTCCAATAACATAATAGAACAAAATTAAAAATTAAAAAAAGAAAACCTTTATGCAGTTTGTGTACGCTGCATGAATCATAATGCATTTACTTGTATTTTTTTTTAGTAAATTCATGCTTTAAATTTAAGTTTATGCAGATTTAGATAAAATATAATAATTATTATATTAATTACTCATCATTTTTTTTTAAATTTATGTAAATTAAAATTAAAGTCTTGAAATATATGCTCTTAAGCACTACTTTAGGTTTGCATTTGCTTATGACTTAGTGTTACAAGATTGGATTAAAGTCGTAGAATGAAAAAGACTAGAGCGGTTAAGTTAACTTAACCTAACCTAATCAAGTCACTAAAAGAGACAACTCATAAAAGTAGATAATAATTTATGCAAAAAAATAAAATAAAAAATTATTAATAAAAATAATGCTATCATAGAATTTCATGATCTCCCACATGGTCATATCCTAAGGTTAAAGTCTATGCATTCCCCTCCATTAGAATTGAAGGAGAAATAATTAGGGAAAGGCTACGGTCTCTGTCAATCCTTCCTAACCAATAAAATCATACCAAAAAACAGTGGGCCCACATATAAGGACTTATATGTCACGCTTCCTCTTGTGATTTCATTAATTGGAGAGGACTAATAGGAGAATTACCATGATTTTTCGGAAGGACCTAATTTTTTTTCTAATAGAAAAGATTATTTTTAACTTTTCAAATAATTTTTTTATTCTCTCCCTCTCTCTCTCTCTTTAACGCCTCGACCCCTTATACGGCCTCGGAGTACTATTACACCTGTATAATACACCTGTCTTTGATAACATACATATACAACCCGCTCTAAATAGGAACATACGGGTGTTTCATATTGATATGAAATCTCATGTACAGCGAAAAACATAAACATCCATATGAATTCTAATAGACGTACCAGAATTTCTAACTGTATCCTCACATACATACGATTGTACTTAAAACATAACTTGTTTTTATAATCCCCAAAAATGCATTCTGAATTAAGTCTATTACATATACAAAACACTTACGTAAGCTAAACACAATACGACACTCCAAGTCCCTCTAGCAACTAGGACCGATGTCCAGCAAGACCTGAAACAAAGGTTGTATGGTGAAAAATATTACATTAGTGTGTGACGATATATATTCAAACAAGTAGAAAGCAGTTACATATATAGTATATTCTCAACACTATAATATAGGAGATATTTATATATATTTCCTACAATAAATAATTCAGCATCGTTGCAAACGAGAGTTCCTAAGGTTAGGGTAGGGTACAGGCCCATACACTTTACAATCCCTTCGTCCGGTACTCAAACCTGTGACTTTTCCCATTTTAGTTTTTAAATCATGTATATGCATATTTAGAACACCGTCCAACTTTGAAACAATAATAACTATGCCAACACTACCCTGTGGCGTGGGTTGTGCGATTTACTATAGTTCGACTGAGTCCACCTGGTCCATTAATCCACTAGTGACACAATCCTACCCAGCCAACTATCTCGATACCCACACTGAAAATCAGATGTATGGTTGCACTATATCCAAAATATAGCAACGGAACCACGCTTAAGCTTTTTAAGGCTTCATATAACGTTGAGCTTTTTAAGATTCTAATATAACATTGAGCTTTTTAAAGCTCTCATAGTAACAAGTTGCGGTCCCAATATCATATGTACAATATACAATAAAACAAATTGACTTGTTTCCAATTCACAAATCACTTGTACAGTTCCAGTATTTTCACAAACTCATCCATTCATACTATGATATAAACCGACACACACCCTCTCGATTTAACCATTTTCATATATAAAACTCGATATATAACCGGCACTTGTTTTCCACATTTTTAAATAGTGAAATGGAACTCTAGTTCCCATAGTTCATATACGTATTCAAACAAATTCAAATATTCCATTTCATATCATATGACACACTCATTTGGTAAAAAATCCATTATATATAGTATATAACTCGAAAAGTAACATTTAAACGGAAATCAAGGGGTTCAAGTATCTTCTATGTTATGTTTAATATAAATAACGAAGTTTTGAAAAGTTTGGAGATTATACGCCAAAACTCTCATTTTTACCAAAATCGTAAAATCATAAAATCAGAATTTTTACCCGGTGAAACTTTACAAATAAGCAATCCATACGTGCATATAAACATAAGCTAACTTTTCAGCTTTTTAGTTTTCTAAAAAGATTCATGTAAACAAATCCCCTTACCTATTTTCCCGAACCTGAAACACAAACTATACGGCTCCAAAACAATGAACTGTATTCCCAATACCTAAAAACCAAAGAACAATACTTTAATACAATCCTATTTACTACAGATCTATCGAACAAAAAACGAACTTAGACCCTTACCTCGATTTTGGGATAAAACTTGGAAATCCTCAAAACGAAGATCCAATCTGCTATAATTGTAGAGGTTTTCCCCTTGATCCACGTGGTAAAGTCATATCATGGATTTGGGTGACGAACAATGAAGGATTGAAGAGAGAAAGAGAGAAAGAGTTTGCCGGTTCTAGAGAGAGAGAGAGAGAGAGAGAGAGAGAGAGAGTTTCTTAACCATGAAGTAATGAAAAATAATATTTATAGACCCCTTGACCCGGTCAAACTCATTGACAAATGGTGCCTTTGTCGACGAGCTACAAAAGGCTCTTTGTCGACAAGCTACAAAAGGCTTTTCGTGGACGCACCCTAATCTGATATTTTTCCTTTCGGTCGGGATCCTTTTATCGAAGAGACTCTGAATTTCGGCGATGAGGCGCAGAAGAGCCTTTGTCGACAAGAACCTTGGCTTCATCGACAAAGCCTGCTAAAATTACCTTTTTACCCTTTGTCCTATTTTACGGATTCGGGTCTCTACACACACTCTGACTCTCTCTCTCTCTCTCTCTCTCTTTGGCCACATAAAACTCCTTTCACCAGTCATTTACATTATTTATTTTAAATTTAACCAAGCTCCTTAATCATCATTCTAATTTAAAAAAAAAAATATATTATGAAATTAGAATGTTGTGAGCTGTATTTATGAAGCAAGGTCAGTGGGCCAATAAATGGTTTAAAAATTGTACATAAAGGCAATGATTAATGTAATAATAATTTTTATGTACTTTATGAATTGTGTTTATTAGTAAATCCAATGAAACAAACATTGTTGGCTGTCACATTCATGCTTTTATTCATTTGCTCAATTGATTAGAAAAAGATATTGCATTTTTATAATGATAATAATATAAGCGGCCGGTCCCCTTAATTAATTAATTAATCAACATAAAATTAATTAAGTTATACTTATGAGATTCATGTGAAAAACGTAGCTATTCATTCCCAAACAATCTTGCAAATCTTCTCACGTGTACTTGAAAGATTTCATTCATCTGTATGGAAATGATGAGCCAAGAAAGTTTTAAATTTTAAATTTTATTTTAATTATCATCCTATTTTAACTTTTTAATTTTTTTAATCTAATTAGCCAAACAAGCCCTTAATTAAATGGGTAGGGCTTGTTTTGTAACGACCCAGAAAATATTGATATTTAAATATTAAAAAGAGAGAAAAATGGAAACAGAAATAGAAAGAGGCAGTAGATTTCATCGATAAATACAGGGTTTCGTCGACGAGTGCATCAGAAAATTCGTCAACGAATACAGGGTTTCGTTGACAAAAAAATCCCAAAAGACAGATATGGGCTGCTCTGAATTTTGTTGATGAATACAGGGTTTCGTTGACGAATCTGACAATATAAATAGTGGGAAATCGGGATATTTTGTCATTTTCAGTGCCCCTCCCTCTCTCCTCTCTCTCTACGACTCTCTCTCACTTCTCTCTTCATTTCCGGGTCTGTTTCTCGCTGGATCGAAGATCCGAGGCTACCACGACGCTCCTAGTGAGATTCTTTACAAGTCTATTGGAGCTGATCGTTGAAAAAATTGTTTTGAATTTCGTCCCAATCTCAGGGTAAGACATTTTATTCAGTTTTTGTCTTTCCCTCAGTTATAAGAAATGTTGTAGGTAAGAAAATATTGATATTTTGTTATGAGATATTGTAGTTTCAGGATGTTGAGCTAGGAACTGTGCGGGTATTGAGTCAGAATTTTGTAGGGGCTTTTCAAAGTTAAGGTAAGGGAAATATGTTATGTTAGGAATTTTCATAATGCTATCAGAGACTTCATAATTACGTATTTATATCAGTTTAGTATACAGTACTTAAAGAATATGAGTTTAAATACATGTGTGGCCTGAGTAGATTTTTATGTAATAAAGAAATGTGTACAACTTTCATGATGAATCATACTATACTAGATATACAGATATATATATATATATATATATATATATATATATTCACAGAGAAATGTACCTGCATATACAACTCTTATATGAATAGTTTCATGAAACATATATATATATATATATATATATATACAGAACAGTATATACAGAGTTATAGTATGTTATGTTTCCTATTACCATAATATACAGAGTATAAAGACAGAGTGTATAGACAAATATACAAGGGTATCATCAAGATGCTACCGATATAGTATACAGAGATTATAGTATTTACAGTACAGAAATATAGCATTATGGCAACTTTGGAAACATGGCGAAAACAGTAAAAGAGTATATATGTATATAGTATCAGATCCCTGTGGAAAGATCATAGACAGATACAGTACAAATACAGTTTACAGAGCACGGTACCGTTGCTATATATAGATAGAGTGCAACCACATATCTCAGATAGTGTGTGGGTACCGTCTAATTGTGCTCGGAGAGGATGCAGCTCCCCAGTACGCTGGGTAGAGGGGGTCAGCTAGACGAGGTAGCAGCCAGTCCCACGCCTAAGAGAGGATGCAGTTTGGTCGGTCTGAGGTAGAGTAGAGTATATTGACTTATTTGGAGGGCCGACCAGATGAAGTCCCGCCTACGGGCCACACAACCCTATCATAAGGGGTCAAATCATGACGTACAGAGTCCCAGGGATAAAGTATAGATATGTAAATGTATACAGTTTTATAGTATATGATGAGTATAGTATGATATTATCGTATGAAAAGTAGAAAATACAGGCAATACAATATATCTTAAATTGTGAAAGGAAAATATGCTCTACAGATGTTTTATTACATTACAGTTCGGTACTATTTTTTTTTACGTATAATTAACTTAGTTGTCATACACTAGTAATAGCATATTTCCACTTACTGAACGTCGACTCACCCTATTAATTTATCATTTTTCAGGTGAGCCAGTTAGGCGAACTGATCAGGCTCGCGGATAGAGAGTGGTTGATTACTCTGGTTATAGAGTGAGTTTTTGATATAGTTGTATATATTTTTGGGTAGATGATGCTGGAGGGGTATTTTTGTATAGTCTGTATATACTGGGTTCTGGTATTGTATAATAAATATGTGAATGGCTGCATGATATGTGTTTCTGCTGTTTAGACATGGATGTGAATATATATACACAAAAAAAAAAAAAAAATAGTATGAAATTTTGAGGACGTTACATGTTTGGATTAAAATTTCTATTTCAACTGTTTGATCATTAGATTCCCCTAATTAACATGACCACCCAAATTTGAGCAAAGGCCAAAGGGACCTTTGGGTCATTTTTTAAAAAAAGAAAGGGCAGCATTTGAATTAAAAGCCAACCATGCACTGCCTTTAATTTCTAAGGACACCCCACCTCTACCTCTCACATCAAACATGAGTTGTACCAGTGGAAGGAATTGAGTAGAGTTGTGTGTTTTGTAAGGAAGAGTTGGAGACACCGGATCTGTAACGACCCGGGAAATATTGATATTCAAATATTAAAGAGAGAGGAAAAATGGAAACAAAAACAGAAGGAGGCAGTAGGTTTCGTCGACGACATCGCATTTTGGGGATAATAATAATAATTTTCAAGGAATTGCCAGGGCTTCGTCAACGAGAACATAAGGGATTTCGTCGACGAATATAGGGCTTTGTCGACAAGCACATAAGAAAATTCGTCGACGAAAATAAGGCGTTGTCGACAAGAAAATACTGAGAGGGGGTATGGAGCAATCTGAATTTTGCCGACAAATACAGGGACTTGTCGACGAGGTGACGTGTCTCGTCGACGAATCTGGCAGCATAAATATCTAAAAATCGGGATTTTTAATCATTTTCAGCGCTCCACTCTCTCTCTCCTCTCTCTCTCTCTCTCTCTCTCTCTCTCTCTCTACGAATCCTCTGCCTTCTCTCTTCGATTCCGGCCCCACCAGTCACCGGATCGACTATCCGAAGCTACCACGACGCTCCTGGCGGAGTTCTCTACAAGTCTGCTAGAGTGGATCGTCAGAAAAACAAAATTGAATTTCATCCCAAATTAAAGGTAAGGTCTTTTATTCAGTTTTTGACTTCTTGACAGTTATAGGAAATGATGCAACTAAGAAATACTGATGTTTTGTTCTGGGGGATTGCGTTTTCAGGATGTTGGGTTAGGAACCCTGCGGGTATAGAGCCAAAATTTATAGGGGCTTTTCAAAGTTGAGGTAAGGAAAATATGCTATATTAGGAATTTTTATAAAGTTTTTAGAGATTTTATAAACATATATTCCTATCAGTTTATTATTTAGTTTATACAGAATATGAGTTAAATGTTTGTGTGGCCTGAGTAGAATTTTATGAGATAAAATAATTTATATAGTTTTGTGATGTATCATACTATACTGAGTACACAGTTAATAACAGTATATACAGTTTATATAACTTCTTCTAGTATGTGGGTTTACACAGAATATACAGGTATAGATTTATATTCACAGAGAAATGTACATGCATATGCAACTTTTATATGAATAGTTCATGAAACAGATATATACATATATATACATATACATGTATACAGATACTCAGATCAGTATTTTATATTACAGTTTTATACAGAACAGTAATATAGAGTTATAGTATTCCATGTTTCCTATTACCATAACATATAGTGTATACAGACAGAGTATATAGACAGAGTATTCATATAGATATACAGAGGTAGCATCAAGATGTTACGGATACAGTATATAGAGATTACAGTATTACAGCACAAAAAGATAGAGTATATAGTATCAGATCCCTGTGGAGAGATTACAGACAGATATAGTACAGATACAGATTATAGAGCACGGTACCGTTGCTATATTCATACAGAGTGCAACCACATATCTTAGATAGTGTGTGGGTACCGTCTAACCGTGCTCAGAGAGGATGCAGCTCCCCAGTACGCTGGGTAGAGGGGGCTGGTTAGACGAGATAGCAGCCAGTCCCGCGCCTAGGAGAGGATGCAGTTTTACCGGGCTGAGGTAATGTAGAGTATATTGACTTATCTGGAGGGCCGACCAGATAGAGTCTCGCCTACGAGCCGCACAACCCTACCATGAGGGGTTAAATCATGACGTACAGAGTCCTAGGGATAAAGTACAAATATTTATATATATATAGTTTTACAGTATATGATGAGTACAGTATGATATATTATCAGTATGGAAAGTAGAAAACGGATGATACAGTATGTTTTAAATAGAGAAAGCAAGATATGTTTGAAAGATGTGATTTATAGATGATTTATTGCATTACAGTTCAGTTATTATTTTAAAAGTATCCTTAACTTAGTTGTCACACACTAGTAATAGAATATTTCCACTTACTGAGCGTCGACTCACCCCATTATTTTACCATTTTTCAGGTGAGCCAACTAGGCGAGCAGATTAGGCTCGCGGATAGAAAGTAGTTAGATTACCTTGGTTATAGGGTGAGTTTTTGTCAGAGCTGTATATCTTTTTGAGTAGATGATACTAGAGGGACATTTTTGTATGGTCTGTGTATTCTGGAATCTGGTATTGTACAGTTTCTGTATAAATGATTTTATGATTTATGTTTCCACTACGTAGGACTGGTTATTGTATATATTTAAAAAAAAAATGGATAGAATATTGTGGTTGTTAGAGGATCACTTGTTCTTCAAATGTAAATTTTTGGAAGAAGTGTGGAGAGAAATTAAAGGGTGGTTGGGCCTAAGGCGATCTATGTCTACCATTAAGGCTGCCACCAAATGGATCCATAAAGAAGTGAAAGGTAATGGTGTCCATGCGATGGGAAAAAGAATTGCTCTTGCTACGATGGTGTACTTTATATGACACTTTAGGAATAGATATAGATTTGAAAATCATGTAATCTCCCCTATAAAGTTGGTAATTGTGATAAAAAAATATGTCTATAGGGCTGTTTTTGATAAATTTGATATGTATCTTGTTTAATTTGCTTGGAGTGTTGTACTTGGATTGATTTTGTTAGCTACAAAGGATTGGCCATGATTGGCCTTAGGGTATGCCCGAGTTATGATGTATATTGTTTGGCCTGGGAATGTCTAGTGTATTTGTAAGTATTCTTTTGATCAATATATTTTACCCCATTTTGATAAAAAAAAAAAAACATGAGCTGTACCACTCTTACTTGTGGGTGATCCTAATTATAAAATAATTAATTAATTAAAAGTTAAACAACACAAAAATAAAATTAAATAAAATGAACAAAATATTAAAAGTGTAGAGCCATTGAATATGCATGTCGAGACTTGACTCGGTACGAAAAAGAATTTTAAATTTTAGCTTAAACTTGATTTGTTAATTAAATGAGTCGATTATAGTCCTGTTTGCATTCAAGTTATTTATTTAGTGAGCTTAAAACGAGTCTAAGCAAATCAGGTTTGAAATTACTCAAACTAACTTTTAGTTCATAGTTTATTAATGAGTTTTTGTCAAGCCCAAAAAAAAAAAAAAACTTTATAAATTGAACCTATATTTTTATTAGTTGATGTCGTAATAAAAAAAAATTTCAAAGAATAGATACATAAAATGGTGACATGTTTTAAAAAATGATTGTTAAGCTCTAAACTCATAAGTGAATCTTTTAATGAAATCATAAACGAGTCAAATTCATATTATGAAGAAACAAGCTAACAAAGTTACTAAATTATAAGTGGATTTTAATTTTAATGAAATCATAAATGAATCAGATTCAAATTACGAAGAAATAAGTTGACAGGTTACTGAATTATAAGTGGATCTTTTAATGAAATCATAAATGAGTCGGATTCAAATTATGAAGAAACAAGTCGACAAGGTTGATAAACTAACTCGCACAAATATTAAATAAGCATATTGTTGAGCTTATAAATGAGTTAACCTCCTTAAATACATTGGTACACTATAGCTCCTCAAGCTTAATATAATTTAATTTAATCTTAGCTTGTTTGGTAGAGGAGTTAAAATTAAAATTAAAATTTTATTCCTTTATCGATCTTAGTGCATGACTTCAAAATAAGCAATCATTTAATTAAACATTGAGCATCTCGCAAATAATTTGATTAATTTGTAGTCCTACTTAGAAGTAAGAGATCATTTCTGAATGCTTACCAATAGACCTAATATTTCAAGGGATGAAGGTTCGGTATGGTGAATGGGTAGTTGGATACGTTTATAATAAACTCAAAAAATATTAAGAGAAACCTCTACCAGGAGGAAGAGTCGAAATTGAAATTAGAGGAATATCGGGTTAGGGCACAGAACAAGAGGTTGCCTATCAATTATTCCACATTCCTTTTCCTTGAATTTGAACATTTCACATCCAACCAAAAATTCTTAACCCTTAACCTCTGAAATACTTTTAATTTTTAATACATTAAAAGTCACTAACATTTCCTAAAATTTGGTAAAAAGATATGAACCTTCTTGAGGTTTTAAATATTTCACTAATTTTCACCATAGTTCGGTAAAAAAAAAAAAAAAAAACTTCAAGGTTTTAAAAATTCACAAACATTCCTTTTATGTTTGGCAAAAAGACATGCATAGAGGGTCATATAAGTGAGGAAAATTGAATGTTAAAAGATTCACCATTTTTTTTTATGAAGAAATTGTTGTGCAAAAATGTTATTTAGATGGAGATTGATGCATTTTCTAATTTATATACACATTACATAAGAATTTTTCATATTTTTTTTAAAAATATTTTCATACGACAAAAAGATGAGAACCTCTCTTAAAATTTTATTAATTTTATCTTGAATTTCAACAATCAAATGAACTTTTTTGAACGATTTAGTTTTTGAAATACTCATTTTCCCCTTTGTTAATATACCATTGTTGTAAAATAACACTCTAAGATTTAAAAATAGAGAAAATCAAAAAGAGATAAAAGAAGAACAACTAATTTACATGGTTGGACAATGTGCCTATGTTTACGAAACCCTTCTGCAAATTTCTATTGTGTCATCGGATAAAAAGTCTCTTAGAGTTTTAACACTTAACTACACTATGACATGCTGGCTTGCCTCGCATGAAAAATTTAAAATATATATGTCTCAAAATCAAGTTTTTAATAAAGTTCGAGAACACCTCTATACTATTTTGTCTAATTTAAAAAATGTAAATGTCTGAGAGGGGCCTTGTTGCACGGGCGTGGGAATAGTCTAAGAATCCTGGGTCGCCGCTAAAGTGTGTCAAAATGTGTCGGTTAACAGGAGTATCAGCTGGAGTATTAATTAGATGTGCCAGAGAAACTATGACATCCGACGCAATAATAAGAAAAATAAAATAAATGTCTAGTTGATTTTTTATCAAGGAAAATCATTGAGAAAGTATCCAAAGACATCATCAACCGCTCTAAAATTAAAGAGAGAGAGAGAGAGAGAGAGAGAGAGAGAGAGAGATGTTGTGATAATAATGGAAAAAGACCCTTCATAATTATAAAATTGCAGACATTACCTCTCCCAAGTCCCAAACTTCATTAATGGAGTGGTTGCTTAATGGAGCGGTTGCTTTCCAAAGATGGCGCCTGGGCGGGTTACCTTTCTCTCTCTCTCTGGAAATATGACCGTTACAGCGACTGGAAAAGAAGGGCGGGTCACTATCTTCACCAACGGCTACACAGAAGAGTCTGGAAACACCTAGCTTTATAGCCCCTTCAACTAGACTTTACACGTGTCAGCTCTTGACCGGTGGGTGAAGACAAGAAAATTTATGATATCTTACGTACGCCTTCATTATGTTTTTAAATAAATTAATAATCACTGCTTTCCTACTTTCACAAATTTTGGCAATTTTGGAAATTTCTCCAAACAGTCTTTCTTTAGAATTAAAATTTAGATTGTGAAAGCCCTACCTTATATGTAGAAAATCTTTAATTTAAATTTATATAAATTTAAAGAAATCATAATAATGTAAAATATATTATTTTTAAAAAATATAAATATAATATTGATACTATACTTTAAATTTTTAAATATTATTAAATTAGATAATATTGAAGAATGATAATTAATTTATGTATAATTTTAAATAAAGGTCAAGTGAAGAAACTTTTTGTTCTTACTCTCATTGGCGTGTTTGGAAGGCAAGAAATGAGTTTATTTTCCAGGTTTACAAGAGAGAGAGAGAGAGAGAGAGAGAGACTGCCGTGTTGGTTTACAACTTGAAATCAAGCGTGGAATTAAATTATTCTCGGGCAGCTCAAATGAGACTCCCAACAAATTAACAACGGGTTAAAAAAGTCATGACGTGGACAAGGTGAAGATAAAGATGAGGGTGCAGTGGGTCCCCCGTGTATCCCTGCACCATCAACCCTAGGAATAAATGCCAGCTCAGTGACACGTCACCAGTGACTTGTCCATTTCATTGGTTATGGTCATGTGATGGCACCTCCATAATTGAGTGATACTGTGAAGCGTGTGTGTGTATATTTGCCATACATATAATATATATATATATATATATATGAAAAATGCAAATAGGTATTAAATGAGGTGTGAGTTATCTGTCATCATATATTTTTAATTTCCAGAAATTTTAATTAATTAAAAAATAAAATAAATTTTTATAATTTCGATTAAAGAGTTACTCAAAAATTTACTTTGATAAGAAATAATAAGAGAAATATTTATTAAATATTCACCCTTTGTATCCACTAAAATATTGTTAGACCCATACAAATTTATACCTCTTACTTATATAAGTTTAAGTATTAATGTCACATCATACACTCACCGAACTCCAAAATTCATGTAAAAGAACAATTCTTTCTAATTATTTCGTAAAAAACTAACCAGTCGAATTGAAAAAAAAAAGTATGACTATATGCAAATTTTAAAATCCATCCATCCCAAGTTATTATATTGATATTTAAGTATACTAAAAGATAACGAGGCCCATATAATTGAGATCATCTAAGAGTATCTTATCATAGCATTGTTTATAGTGCTACCCTATAGTTAATGAATTCCAAATCATATGTAACGATCCGAATTTAGAATGGTATTTAAATAATAAAGAAAGGGAAATGGAGACCAAAAACAGAAGGAGGCCGTCGACATTGAATTTTAGGAGGAAAAATGGAAAAAGGGAATCAACAGGACTTTATCGACGAATACAAGGGATTCGTCGACGAAAGCTTGAAAAAATTCGTCGACGAACATAGGGGGCTTGTCGATGAGAAAATACCGAGATGAGTTTTTAAGCCGACTGAATTTCGTCGACGAGGAGTGGATTTCATCGACGAAATTTGTGAAGGACTCATCGACGAAGGACGGGCTCGTCGACAAAATCCTCTGTCCTATAAATATGAAAAATCCGGATTTAACTTCCTAATTAAGCTATTCTTCTTCTCTCTCTCTCCCCTTCGGTCCCCTTTTTTCTTTCGTCGATTTCGGGCCAGATCTTCACCGGATCGACAATCTAAAGTCATCACGCTCTTGGGGAAGTTCTCTCCAAATCTGCCGGATCGGATCGTTGGTGAAAGCTAATTGAAAATCATCTCAGAGTTGAGGTAAGACTTTTTAAGTCATATTTAGTCTTGCGCTAGTTATAAGAATTTGTTCTGTGCATGAAAATACTGAAGTTTAATACTGAAGGTTTTCAGTTTCAGGGTATTGCTCAAGGAATCCATGAGATGTTAGACTTGAATACTTTTGGGTAAAAACTTTCTACTCAATATTTGGGTTTGTGACAGTTGAGGAAAGTATTATACGCTTAGAAATACTGAACTTTAATACTGGAAATTTTTATTTTCAGGGTGTTGAGTTGGGAACCCTGCGGGTGCAGGGAAGATTTTCTTAGGGGCTTTCTAAGAATCAGGTAAGAGAATAAACTAAACTAGTTTTGTTTTGAGAAAATGCATGTATATATATATATATATATATATATATATATAACATATGATTTCAGGAGAAATAATTATATTTATATATATGTTTCATATTTGGGAAAATACTGTGAAAATGATCGTATGTTGAATATGTGAAAATCCGCTAGTGTGGCATGAGTATAAATTGTATGAGAAACTGTTTTCTGGGAATGTGATTATGACACAGGTTTTTATGATGGAAAAACCAGCGTACGGGCCGAGATATTTTTATATATATGTGATTTGCCGACGTATGGGCCATGCTATGTGGATATGTTTGCCGGCGTACGGGCCGTGCTATGTGGATGAGATTTGCCAGCGTATGGGCTGTGCTATGTGATTTTTCGGCGTACGGGCCGAGCTATGTGATTTGCCAGCGTACGGGCCGAACTATGATAAAAGGTGTAATACGGGCGCATGAGCCGATGATTTTTATGATATATGTATATATGCAAAATGATATGACTGATGTGAAAATAAATGATATGAGATATTTATGTATCACGGTTTTAGTATATGTATATGTTATCAAAACTTGGTTGGCTTGGTCTAGGCTAGCACTTGCATGGTACGGTTGCTATGTGTCCATGGTCTTCGTGATCATGATATATATGTTAACGCCGCTGTACGGAGTGGTGTGAGATTGGATGGTCGATGTGGTTATTTTCAAAAAGTGTGCTGTTATCGCCCCTGGTGTATGGACAAGGTCAGGTAGACCCATTGGACCTACAGACTAGACTATTGACTTGGTAGTGGTCGGCTAACCATTGTCAGGTCCCGCCTTCAGGTTACACAACCCAATAATGTGGGGGTAATATATGACAACAGCTAGCTAACCTTTTAGGATTGTTTTATGTTATTATTATTATGATATGAGATGAGAAATATTTATGAAAATGCAGTATTTTCTGTCATGTTTTGATATACATATGTTTTCCCAAACTTGATAAACAGTACTGAATATGATATGTATGGTATATGTAGAATATAGTATACTCATGTTGCCACACACTGGTATTAATTTATTTCCTTTACTGAGAGGTGTCTCACCCCTAAATTTTATTAACTTTTCAAGAGCCCCTGATAAGAGAGCGGGAGAAGCCCTGCCGATCTAGAGCAGTTATTGCCCTTTTTGAAGAGTAAGTTTTTGGTAGGGACAATTAGGTTTTTGTGAGGAATGTCCCTGGATTATATTTTTGGGTTGTATATATGGAAATACAATGAATGTAATATCTCTGGTATTGTGATATTTGAAATGATGAGATGCATGAGATTGTATGTTTTCTGCTGCTTAGGCTTCTACTATATATATATATATATTCTAATGTATCCCTAGTACCCACGGGTCCAGGTGGATTGTGACCTATTGAGCTGGAATGTGAGATGTGTGGTATTGATCTTATGATGATATTATTATTTAAAAAAAAATGTGGAAAATAATTAGGTCGTGACATCGTACCTCGAGAAACTGTCATTATAAGTATTTCTTAAATCAAATTCTTTGCAAATAGGTGGTACTCGTCTTAACCTATTTTCAAATTTTCATTCTTTCAAAAATCAAGGTTCGAGTCTAATCTAATTTTAGGTTAGGTTTATTTTAGATAAGTAGTTGAATACCCAACTTGTTAAGCTTACGAGCAATTTGATTAGTGCCCTCATATTTTTCTCTTTAAAAAGAGTTAGTAATATTGAAATTAAGGCATAGTTTGTGTTTGTGCTCTACAAATTGTAGGCATATGTGAAAATTTGAAAATAAGGCATTGTTTGGTAAAATTAAGTGTTAGTGTTGAGTACTGGATTCAAATCTAATTTTGTGAATCAATTTTGAATTGAATTTGAATTGCTCAATGAATCTAAAATCTGAATTATCTCACTTGTTTGGTATCTAATATTTGAACATGTGTTGTTTTTTAATTTTAACCTTCTTAATACTTAGGAGTATATATATTTTGAAAAAATTAATCAGTAATTGCACAAATTAAAGTCTTAAATTAACACAAATAATATTTTTTTGCCATACAATTAATTAATAAAAATATAATTTATTGCTGTACAAAAATAAAATTTATTATTTTACTTTTAATCAATTAAGTATTGTCATTTGCATTTTTTTATAAGGGGTAAAAAAAGAAGAAGAAAAAAACCACTAAATTGGTTTTCTTGTCTTTCTCTATTAGATGAATTTAAAGAAAATTTAAAGCTGCGATTAAATACTTTGATATCTATTTTTTTTAGCTAAAGGAGGGTGGTACCTTCAATTATTTATTGATATACTCTCACTTTTGGTACAGTAATACCGTGGTTACAAGACAAGCATTGGGAGATTACAGATAAAAATCATTAAATGTCTCTAAAAAACAATACCAACGACCAACCAAAACAGGATTACAAATTCAAACAAAACTAAGTAAGAAAAATCTAAGTAGGCCTATCAAAGCAAAAATAAAAAATAAACTAAAATCTAAACCGATCAAACAAGAATCGAGAGGATGAACTAATGACGAAAGGAAGTGAGACCCAATCTATCCATCCAAAGGATACATTTCAGAGAACGTGGTAAAATATGTTGTTCTTCGTAGATGACATTGTTTCTCATTTCTCTTTCTCTAGCAAAAAAATCAATCACACTATTGCCTTCCCTATATTGACGGATCACCATGAAATTCACTCATTCTAATTCCGACACGAGGTCCTCTCAAAAATTCCAAAGATACCACAAAGTACATCTACATTTCTGAAACCAATAAATAACAATTCGCAAGTCACTTTCAATAATCATATTAAAATAATGAAGTTGTTTGCATAAATGAATTCCTTCCAAAATTGCTTTTAATTCCGCACTATTATTTGTACCATTGCCAAAATAGCTTGAAAAAGTCGCTTTCACCATGTCATGGCAATCCCGAATGATTCCTTCACCACCTGAAGTACCCGGATTGCCCCTACAGCTCCCATCAAAATTAAGTTTTATCCACCCTGCTGAGGGTTTATGTAACGTCCTGCTTAACTTATCACATAATAAACATAAATAATAATAACATCAACCCGAACCCGTGGGTAGCGGGGATAGCTTGACATAAAACAGCAGAAACCTAAGCAGCAGTAAAAATAATTTACATCCATCAAACCATCAATTACATAATACCAGAGTCTACTAAATTCCCAAAATACAGTATTTGAATACAATCTCCAAAACATCAAAATAACCCTAGGATCATACAACAAAATCCAGTGATCCTAGATCAACGCTTACCCTTCTAGTAGGGAAGCTCAACAAGCTCAACGGTGGCCACGACCCGCCGATCTCTCTGGATCTCTTGAAAAATTAATTAGGTTCAGGGGCGAGACACTTCTCAGTAAGGGAAAATAAACTAAATACAGTTGTGTGACAATATGAACATTTAAGGCAATTATACATATGCAGTACATTTCATATTTCTGTAAACGTTCATCATATCGTACTAAATAATCATATACTTTCATATTTGCTAATAAATCATATCGTACATAAAACATCTATTATAACTGATAATACTGAAAACATACCCAAGATGAATAGTTAGCTGATGTCATATATTTACCCCCATGACGGATTGTGCAGCCCGAAGGTGGGACCCGAGAATGACTGGCCGATCACTACTGAGTCAAAAATGTCTGTAAGTATGATGGACTTGCCACACCTTGGTCCGGACTTCTAGGTAGACGTCCACACTCTACTGAGAGCCACATAGATTATTTATCTCCCACCTCCGCGTGTGGTGGTTAGCACCAATCTAATCATAGGTATCTGATCTATAAGCTACGGTACAATGCTCTTGAACTCAACTAAACTAACATCCGGGTTCTGATAATGTATAATACATGATAATATTGTATCTTTCATAATTTCATAAATACGGTCTCGTGCCGAAATCATTTCATAAATACGGCCTCGCGCCGAATATTTCATAAATACGACCTCGTGCCGAACATTTCATAAATACGGCCTCCCGCCGAAATAATTCCATATATACGGCCTCGCGCTGAACATTTCATAAATATTATTCTGAAAATAAATCAATTATCATGTATTTTCAACATCATTTTGCACTGTAACATTTCATATTCCTGAAAACATGCTTCATTCGTAACAAAGTCATATCGTAATACATTTCATGTAAAGTAATATTCATGCCACACATTTGCCGTATAAAGCCATACATTGTATTCTAAAAATCATAATTTCTGGCATCTCATACATACATATATACATTTCAACATAATATCAGTATTTTCCCAAACGTGCATTTCCTTTGTAATATACAGATATAATACATGCTTTCCTAAAAATAAGTTTACTCATACATAATAATGATTTGCATGGAAAATAACTGCTTTAGTTTATTCCCTTGCGTGGCCCTATAAATTCTAGACTCACACCCGTAGAATTTCCTGATCAATACCCTGAAAATGAAAAATCCCAGTACTAAACTTCAGTATTTTCATGCGAATATCATTTCTTATAACTATAGTAGGATCAAATTTGACATAAAAAACCTTACCTCAACTCAGGGATGATTTCCAACGGAGTTCCACCGATGATCCGCTCCGGCAGATTTGGAGAGAACTTCCCCCGGAGTGTCGTGGTGGCTTCATATCCTTGAACTGGCGAAAGTCCGGCCCGAAATCGAAGGAAGAAGAGGAGGGAGCCGAAGGGAGAGAGAGAGAGTGTGTGAGATTTTTCTAAATTTTGACGTTTAAATCCGGGTTTTTGATATTTATAGGACCGGATTTTTCGACGAGACACGTCATCTGGTGAACGAATCCTGTAGAAAGTTCATCGACGAACCTGTACCTTCGTCGATGAATTTCAGGCTTCCCTAAAACCCTCTCTCGGTATCTTCTCGTTGACGAATCTTGTCTTCGTCGACTAGGTTCTCTTATACCCTCATGGACGAATCCCTTGTGTTCGTCGATGAGACCTAGATAATTTCCCTCTGTTATTCCTTGCAAAGTGTAATGTTGTCAACGAACTCCACTTCCTCCTTCTGTTACTATTTTCGTTTCCCTTCCTCTTTATTATTTAAATCCCATTATTATTTGGGTTGTCACAGTTTAGCCCACGCAATAATTTTTCCTGACTTGACGCAAACTCCATGATACTGAATTTGAAACTCTTTCAAAATCGTAATGTCTAATATCTTCAATTTTCAAAAAGAATTAGAGCTCTCAATTAAAGAACTAACCCAATATCGAACACTTCTCCACGTCTGATCCGCACTTTGATAAACTCCTTCCATTCTCGCTTTGTATCTTTGATTCCAAAGGCACCACATAATCAAACACGGAATCAGACCGATTAAAATACCTTTAATAGATGATTTTCGAGCATAGTGAAGCCAGTTTGCAATTCTGTTTTTCCAGGAAATTAATCGTTGGAAAGGAATCCCCAACACCACACTAGCCAGATGCAAAACCTCTAAAGCTACCTCGCCTAAAGAAAGAATGTGATTAGAGTTTTCCTAACTTCTCTGCACGCAACAATCACAAGCCGAAGCTATCGATATTTCTTTGGCCTGAATTCTATCATCTATTGTCAAGCATCTAAATTAGGTTTTTCATAAACACATTGAGATTCTTCTAGGCAATAGAGAATGTCAAAACCAGTCATTTCACTCCAAATTATCACTTATGCTCCTTACTGCTTCCCATGTCGTTTTTATAGAGAAATTGTCATCAGGGGCAAGCTTCCATATGAATATATCCTGACCGCTTTTACCAGCTCGCATATTATGCAAGATTTTCATTGTTCTATCGGCCTCAACTAATTCCATTAATAAATCAGAGTTCTAGTTGTTCCTCAATACGTACTGCTAATGGTCCTGATGTAAGTCACCTATCGAACCAAAAAGAAAAGTTCTCACCTCTCACCAAAATTTTAACATTACATAACTTCTGGAATAATAGTCATCACTGATTTTTAGAACCGAGAGTCATTTGGTCTCTCTTTCCTTACAAATAAATGATCATTTCGGTAATATTTAGCCCTGAAAAAACCTGACCATAGATAATTAGAAATGAACAGTCTGAAGGTAAATTTCATGAAAAGCGATTTTTGAACTTTTTTAAGATCTCTCAAGCCCATATGATTCATTATTCAGTTAACTAATTCAAAGACAACTTCTATTTAGTAACCATTCAAATTAAACAATCTTTTCTTAAAAAAAAAAAATAAATACAATCCAACTATGCATCGCAACTTAAACGGTACTAGCACCTAATCGGATATAAGTTAAACCTAGATTACTCGTTTCTTTGTTAACTATTAATTATGCACTACCTTGCAGGGAAACGTGGTCAGTAAAGTAAAAAACTAAAAGAATGAAGGTGCATTTTATTTTATTTATTATTTAAAAATATGCCGTATAATGAATTATATATAATTACTATATACACACGATGGAGTTAAGATAATTTACTAAAAATAATTAAAATTATAATAGACTGGATCTCTGTAACCTGCGCTTGATAATCCCAACAAGAAGATAGAAGTCGTCATTAATTACCATTAATTAATTAGACTAATTAATAATTAGAAAAAAAAATACAGTACATATGGAGCCACTCAAAACTTGAACTTTATTCTCATGTAGTAATCTTTTAATTTGAAGCACTAATTAATTAGCTAATTCATTAATTAATGATTCATCTCCGCCGAAATGCCCCAATCTGTCTCGAAGTGAAAGTCATGTGTTAAAAATATAATTTATTTTTTAATAAAAGTTTTCATATCCTTTTTAATATTTTAAATTTTAAATCAAAAACCCTAACATGATAATTCTAACTTTAGTTGAAAATAAAAATTATCGAAATTTATAGATTATTATTCTTATTAATTGATCACAAAAGGTTCTTCAAAACTCACAACGCAACAACCCTCTCTTACGAGTGTTTACGTAAACACAAGTTTTAATTAATGAAAATGAAATTTAAAGCTTTTGAAATGATAAATTAACCTAAAACTCACTTTTATTGTTATCTTGCTAAATAATTATTATTAATTACGGTAAAAAGATGGGAATCTTGCTTGAGATTTTAAAAATTTTAGGGATCGTTTTTGAGATTTCAAGAATTTTAGACTCTTTTTTTTAAAAAAATGTCAAAAAAACACAAACTTCTAGTTGTGCTTTGTAAAAAAAATATACATATGTTTTTTGAGAAGAAATTTGTGTCATTTTGACAAATCTTAAGGGAGTTTTGTGATATTTTGAAATTCCATGGGAAGTCAATGAGGTTTTTAAAATCTCAAGAAAGGTTTTTGTCAAATTTTAGGGAACATTAGTGTCTTTTACCCTATTGATTATTAGGATAAAGACATTGGTCCTTTTGAAGTTTCATTAAAAGATGCAGATTTCTTATAAGGTTTAAAAATCTTAAGAAACTTTCTTGAAATTTTAAAAAATTCATAAACTTGTCTTAAGGATTGTTTAAAAGATACGAACTTTTCCTTACTTTGATAGAAAGATAAGTCTTTTGAAAAATATAAGTGTCATAAAATTAAATGTTAGGTGAAGCCTATTGGATTTTTGAAACTTTAAAAAAGTTACATGTCCTTTTCTCAAACCTTAAGGTCAATATTTTTTTCCCCTTATTATTACTATTATGAAATACAAGTATATGTAATACATATGTTCTACTACTTTCAGTTGGTAACGACAATTTACTTTGAGATGACGATACATTTAAATAGTCACAAGAAAGAGGAAGAGAAAACAAAGAGAGGTAGGAGGGCCGTTTTTGTTTTTATAAAATTTTCAAAAAATTCATAATATATATATAGCTTTATCTGAGTGCTCAAGTGAACAAGTAGATGAAATAAAAAAAAATTTTGGTATCATGAATAAGACTATTAAAATAAGTCATTTTATAGGAATACTTTCGATACTGTGAATCAAATGTTCTAATGATTTTTTTGCACATATAAAAACTAAATATACAAATTAAAAACTGCAATGAATTTCTTAATTAATAGTACAAATGATTATTTTTAGGATAAAATTATAAATTTTAAAGAAGTCACTAAGTTTTTGATAACTATTAAAAATTTCCTAAAAAGTAATATGTCCTAAAGCATAGGTTTTTTCAATATAATTACAACTTAAATAGGTTCTTTAATTATTATTATTTATCATAAGATTTAGAGAGCACAATGTTGTATTCAAAAAAATTAAGAAATATTTAGACATTTTACTCATTATTAAAAAATTAGACTTGACAAATAGATATAAATCTCGAAACCAAATCTAACCCACCACAGATTATCAACAAAAGTATCACGAAATATTATTCCTTGAATAATATGAAACCTATACTTGAAATGAGAATGACCGATTATCCTTCGGTCATAATGAATTATCTAATATGAATTATCATAAATCTATCATTTAATTGAGTTGAATATAAATTTATAAGACAAAAGACACTTTCCTTATGACGGGAGATCAACATGTACCTTGAGTATCTTTCACGGATATTGTGACACGTGGACGACTACCCTAAGTCCACCATTGGATATAAACTTTATTTGGAGTTACTTTGAAGTTCAAGCCCAAATGATCATTTAATGGACTTTTACATTGAATGAGTTTGAAGAATGAAATAAATGACTTAAACTTTGGAGCATGGAATTGAAGACCACTTGAAGATCCATGAAATAATGGACCAAAATCACCCCTTTTCTCCCCCTTGAATTCAGCCACTACTCGGGGAGACTCACAATTGAAGCTTCTCTTGGAAGTTAGCTTGGAAAGAGGATGACAACTTGCAAGTCAATCGGTCTTAATCTTTCAAAAAACATTTATTTCATTTTAAGTTCCTAGACTCCACTATCATAATTATTCTAGTTCCTAGACATTTATTTTCTCTGACAAACTATTTCCTAGGAAGCTCGTTATATATGTTTCAAATTATTTATTCTATTTTTGTATTTTCTTTAATTTCTTAAGAAGTCATGTGCAAGTCATGTGCATGCTCATGTAAGACTATAAATATGCCATCATTTGTATTGTAAAAGAAGTCTTTGCATTATCAATTAAAAGAAGCCTTTGCTTGAGTTTGTGAAACTTGTTTCTCTCCTTATGATTGAGTAGTGTAAGGCTGCGTTCTGTCTCCCCGAAGATTGGGTGGTGAGAGATCATGACAACATCAACATCATTATCAACACTCCACGCCCCACTCCTTTTTCATAGCTCACGACCACAACTTTCCTCAAGCTTCATTATTGTCTTAAGATTCCTAATTATCAACAAGCTTGCTCGTGGTGCGATTGAGTACTTGTGTAAAGACTTGGAAAATAACAGTAATTAAATAAATAGGAAAAAGAAAATTTAAAGGAGGTAAAGTAGGGTTTGTCGACGAACTCCCTTATACGGTTTGTGGACGAAGTTCAATATTTTGTTGACGAAGAGACACCGAGAGGGGGTGTTTTGAACCCAATGGTTCATCAACGAGATTCTTACCTTCGTCGACGAACTACCTTCTTCGTATCGTCGACGAGTACACATGGCTTGTCGACGAAGTCACGTGTCAAGTCACCTATATATCTGCAAAAATTGGGTTTCAACGAGGAAATCAAATCCTCTTTCCTTTCTCTCTCTAGAAAACGTCTGCTCTGACTTCTCTCAACAAATCTGGCCCCGTTTCTCCCTGGTTCGACGATAAGAAGCTACCATGATGATTCTGGAGAGATTCTCTACATCTTAGCCGGAGTAGAATTTCGATTTGAGAAGTTTGAGAACCATCCCAAAATCAGGATAACTAAGTTATTTGGCTTATAGGTTTTTCTAAACCCATATTTGGTTTTAGATGTTATTATATTGGTGTTTGGGATGATTAAATTTGGGTGTTGTGAATTCAGGGTTTTGAAACTTATACTGTAGGCAGGTTAGAGAACATAGTGGGTGTTCTCAGGAAACCAGGTAAATGATAAATAGTTTATAAATGCAGGAAATGTGAGTATGAAAAAAATTCTGAAAATTCAATTGATTAACATGGAAATATGTATGTGTATAATTTCAGGATTATGAAATTATAAATGCTGAGGGCGTAAGTTAGAAATCAGTAAATGAGTCCAGTTTGTCAAGTAAAGAAAATATGCTATGCTAAGAATTTTAGAAATTTTATGAGTAATATATATATGTGTGTTTTAGGATAAATTCTACAGAGTATAAATTATCTTCATTATAAAAAAATACAGATTTCAGTATAGGAATTTTTATTTATTTAGTTGTGTGGTATGAGTTAATATCAGAACAATTTAGAATTCATACAATTTTTCAGAATATCATGATTTACAATATTTTTGCACAGAAATATGCTTTACGAGATTTTACAGAATTATGAATTACAGTGTATATACAGACAAATATTTTACAGAAAGATATTTTATAGTATTTACAGAATACCATGATTTCCAGAATTTCAAAACCATAACACTCAGATATTTTAGTTTATTCAGTTCAAATATTATAGTTATTTCAGTCAGATTTTACAGTATTTTCATATCAAATTTACATTTTTATGGTTATTTTGGAATTATGATGAAACAATAAGATAATTATATATATATATACACACACACACACACACACACACACACACACACACACATATATATACATATAATAGTAGTTTATAGTATCAGACCCTAATGAATTATTTCAGTCAGATTCAGTCAGTAGAGCACGGTACCATTGCTATTTCAAATCAGAGTGCAACCGCATATCTCAGATAGTGTGTGAATTTTCATCAACCGTGCCTTGGAGGGATTGCAAGATCCCTAGAAATTTGGGTTGAGGTGACCGGTTTGACGAGGGAGAGGCCAGTTACTGAGCCTTTGGAGGGATTGCAGTATGGCCGGTCTGAGAATTAATAGAGGATTAGTTAACTTATCCTGGTAGGCCAACCAGAGTTAAGTCCTGCCTACGGGCCACATAACCCTGTCATGAGGGGTTAAATCATGACATACAATTTTCAGGGTAGTTTTCACAAATATAAATATATATATATATATATAAATATATATATATATATATATGTACAGATTTACAGGATAACAGTAGATATATTATAATACTAGAAGTATGATTAAATAGAAAGTTCAGATATTATAGATATATTTTTAAGCCACATAGGTGTGAGTTATACTGTGTATTATTTTACGTGCTATCTTAGTTTTAGTTATTTATGAGTAAATTATTTATGAAAACTCAATTGCCACACACTGGTAATAGCATATTTCTTCTTACTGAGAGTTGTCTTATCCCAGTAAATTAACATTTTTCAGGTGATTTAGTTAGACGAGCTGATCAGGCTCGGAGATAGAGAGGTTGAGGCCAGTTACTGAGCCTTTGGAGGGATTGCAGTATGGCCGGTCTGAGAATTAATAGAGGATTAGTTAACTTATCCTGGTAGGCCAACCAGAGTTAAGTCCTGCCTACGGGCCACATAACCCTGTCATGAGGGGTTAAATCATGACATACAATTTTCAGGGTAGTTTTCACAAAAATATATATATATATATATATATATATATATATGTACAGATTTACAGGATAACAGTAGATATATTATAATACTAGAAGTATGATTAAATAGAAAGTTCAGATATTATAGATATATTTTTAAGCCACATAGGTGTGAGTTATACTGTGTATTATTTTACGTGCTATCTTAGTTTTAGTTATTTATGAGTAAATTATTTATGAACACTCAATTGCCACACACTGGTAATAGCATATTTCTTCTTACTGAGAGTTGTCTTATCCCAGTAAATTAACATTTTTCAGGTGATTTAGTTAGACGAGCTGATCAGGCTCGGAGATAGAGAGGTTGAGGCCAGTTACTGAGCCTTTGGAGGGATTGCAGTATGGCCGGTCTGAGAATTAATAGAGGATTAGTTAACTTATCCTGGTAGGCCAACCAAAGTTAAGTCCTGCCTACGGGCCACATAACGCTGTCATGAGGGGTTAAATCATGACATACAATTTTCAGGGTAGTTTTCACAAATATATATATATATATATATATATATATATATATATATATGTACAGATTTACAGGATAACAGTAGATATATTATAATACTAGAAGTATGATTAAATAGAAAGTTCAGATATTATAGATATATTTTTAAGCCACATAGGTGTGAGTTATACTGTGTATTATTTTACGTGCTATCTTAGTTTTAGTTATTTATCAGTAAATTATTTATGAAAACTCAATTGCCACACACTGGTAATAGCATATTTCTTCTTACTGAGAGTTGTCTTATCCCAGTAAATTAACATTTTTCAGGTGATTTAGTTAGACGAGCATATCAGGCTCGGAGATAGAGAGGTTATTTACACTGCTCTGTCTGTAGGGTAAGTGTTATTAGAAAAAATGCATTTTTGGTAGGTTTTAGTAGTTTTAGTAGATGATGCTGGGGAGATGTGTGTTCATATATATATATATATATATATATATTGGGAAATACTAAATTCTAGTATTGTAATAATGGTTGTATAGTTTTATGTTTTCCGCTGCATAGGTGTTTTTTAGTAGTCGTTACAGGGGCATCAGAGTAAATGAATATTAGTCTATTTATATTTTTAAAAAAATGGTATGAAATTTTGGGTCGTTACAACTTGTGTGCCTTAGTGTTTATCATTCCGAATCTCTTGGTAAGCTCGTTTCAATTCCTCGTTTGTGATCATCTAAAGCAACCCCTAAATGTCCCTTGTAAGCCTTGAAACCCTACTCAAATCTTTGATTGAAAACCTTGTTCATTCTCTTTGAATCTTCCTACATTTTAAACATTAACATGCTTGCTAGTATCGTGCTTAGGGATATTTGATTTGTATGCTAGAACTTGTGATATAATGTAACTGTGACAACCCAAATAAAATAGAATTTGAATAATTAAGAGGGAGAGAAATAGAAACAGAAACAGAAGGAGGCCGTAGACTTCATCGACGAATGCTCCGCGTTCGTCGACAACATTACATTTTGGAAGGAAAAGAAAGGGGAATGGAAACAAAATAAAATAAAGAAGGAAGCTGCCAAGCTTCGTCGACGAAGGCTTTAAGGATTTCGTCGACGAACATAGGGCCTCGTCGACGAGAAAGTACCGAGAGGGGGGTTTTGAGCCGACTGAATTTCGTCGACGAAGACTGGATTTCGTTGACGAAATTTATGAAGAACTCGTCGATGAAGGTCGGGCTCGTCGACGAATTCTGCTGTCCATATATATGAAAAATACGATTTTTACTTCCCAATTAAGCTTCCTCTCCACTCTCTCTCTCTCTCTCCTCTTCGGCTCTCTCACTCACTCTCTTCGATTTTGGGCTAGTTTTACGCTGGATCGAAGATTTGAGGCTACCACAACGCTCTTGGCAAAGTTGTCTACGAGTTTGCCAGAGTGGATCGTTGGGAAAACGAAGTTGGAAATCATCCTTGGGTTGAGGTAAGGCTTTTTAAGCCAAATTAGACTTTATGGTAGTTATAGAAATGGATGTACGCATGAAAATACTGATGTTTAGTACTGGCGGTTTTGAGTTTCAGGGTGTTGATCAGGAAGTCATATTGGGGTTAGCCTAGGATATTTTGGGGGCTTTCTCAGTAGCCAGGTAAGGGAATAAACTAAGACGGTTATTTTCCATGCATGTTATTATTAATTATGAGCACATTTATTTTCAGAAAAGCCTATGCTATCTTTGTATATTACATATGAAATGTATGTTTGGAAAATACTGCTATTATGATGAAAATGTATATGTATGTATGAGATGCCAGAAATGATGATTTTAGAATATGAAGCATGACTTTAAACGGCATATGTGTGGCATGAACATTATTATTTTTTTATGTGAAGTGAATCATGATATGAAGGATTTTACGATCAAAGCATATTTTCAGGTATTTTGAAAGATGAGTTATGCTATACTGAGTTTGACGAATATATGATAAATGAGTTATTTTGAGAATGTAAATACCTGAAATGTATCTGGCGCGAGGCCATATTTATATTATCGGCACGAGGCCGTATTTACGATGTTGGCGCGAGGCCATGTATTTATATTATCGGCACGAGGCCATATTTACGATTTTGGCGTGAGGCCATGTATTTATGCTATCGGCACAAGGCCGTATTTATGATTTTGTCGCAAGGCCGTATCTATGTTTTCGGCACGAGGCCGTGATGATGTTATGTATGTTCATGTATTATATGTTATTATAATCAGGATGTTAGTTTAGTTCAGTTCAGGGCTCGGTACCATAGCTATTTGTGTAGATTAGATATCTACGTCAGATTAGTGCTAACCATCCCACGAGGGGATAAGAGATGGATAGTCGATGTGGCTTTCAGTAAAGTGTGGACGTCCACCTGGCAGTCCGGACTAGGGTGTGGCGGGCCCATCGTACTTATAGACATATTTGATTCGGCAGTGGTCGGCCAGCCATTGTCGGGTCCCACCTTCGGGCTGCACAACCCGTCATGGGGGGTAATACATGACATTAGCTAACTATTCATCTTGGGTAAGTTTTCAGTATTTTCAGTATTATCAGTATAACAGATGCATTATTTATGATATGATTTACTAGTAAATATGAAAGTTTATGATGATTTATTTTACGACGATGAATGTGTACGGAAATATGAATTGTACTGTATATGTATGATTGCATTAAATGTTCATGTGCCACACAACTGTATTTAGTTTATTTTCCTTTATTGAGAAGTGTCTCACCCTCAACATTAACACATATTTTCAGGAAACCCAGAGAAACCGGCGGGTCAAGCCCGCCGTTGAGTGAGTAGAGCTTCCTTACTAGAAGGGTAGGCGTTGAACTAAGACTATGAGACTTTTTGTTGTAAGGTCCTAGTATCATTTTTAACTTTTTGAAAGATTGTAAATAAATACAGTATTTTGGGAATGTAAATAACTCTGGTATTATGTTTTATGATGGATGTTTGGATTTTATGTTTACTGCTGCGTAGATTTCTGCTGTGTTTGACAGGTGTCCCCGTTACCCATGGGTGCGGGTTGACTTTTGATTTATTATGTTATATTTTATTGAGGGTCACGACAGTAACGACCCGAAGAATAATGATATTTAAATAATAAAGAGGAAGGGAAATGGAAACAGTAACAGAAGGAGGCGCGTTCGTCGACGACGTTGCATTTTGGATGTGATAATCTCAAGAAATTTTTCAAGCCTCATCGACGAACACAAGGTTTCGTCGACGAGGGTTCTTCAGGATCTCGTCGACAAGGTCCCGTATCGTTAACAAGAAGATACCGAGAGAGGATTTTTGGGAAGTCTGAAATTCGTCGATGAGAGTGCAGGTTCGTCGACGAACTTTCTACAGGACTCGTTGATGAGGTGACGTGTCTCATCGATGAATCTGGCTCTATAAATAGCTGAAAATTGGATTTTTACGTAGAAAATTCACAGAAATTCACACACTCTCTCTCTCTCTCCTACGGCTCCACCTCCATCTCTCTTCGATTTCGGCTTCGTTGTTTTCCGAATCGACGATCTGAGGCCACCACGACGCTCCTGAGAAGTTCTCTTCAAGTCTGCCAGAGCGGATCGTCGGTGGGACAAAGTTGGATTTCATCCCAAATTCAGGGTAAGGTCTTTTAAGCAAAATTTGGCTTTCTAGCAGTTGCAAGAAATGCTGTAGACGTAGAAATAGTAATATTTTGTTCTAGGATATATGGTTTTCAAGGTATTGAATGGAGAACCTTGCGGGTGTAAGACTTGTCATAATAAGGAGATTTTAGCAGAAATCAGGTAAGAGAAATATGCTATACTAGACGATTCTAGTATGTTTTAGTATAAATTATACGTTTTTACCAGATTATTATTCATAGTAGAAATTTATACAGTTTATCCTTTATGTATAATATGTTTTAAATCACTGTGTGGCTTGAGAATATACATATAGTACAGAGACATGTTTTACAGTATTTTTCAGAGCTATGTTTTACAGATTATACAGACAGTGAATATATTTTATAACAATTACAAAATACCATGATTATACAGTTTTACAGTACCATGACATACATATTTACAGTCTATTTCAAAGATACAATTAATATAGTTACAGTTTATTACAGTGTCATGGTTAATACAGATATTACAGAATCATGGTAAAACAAATATATTGTATATAATAATGTATTATTTAGTATCAGATCCTGATGGACCATTACAGATTACAGAGTACGGTACCATTGCTACATACAGTATAGAGTGCAACCACCTATTCAGATAATACGTGGTATGATAGTTGATCGTATAGAGCCCATGAGTGGACAGGCTCCCCATCATATATGGGTTGAGGAGGGCTGATCAGATTGATGGAATATAGGGGTTTATCCTAGTTGGCCAGCCAGGGTAGATCTTGCGTACGGACCGCACAACCCTATCATAAGGGGTTAAATCATGATATACAGTTATCCACAGGGAAGTTTTCAGCTATTAGATGTATATACAGTTTTACAGTAACGATGGGGGTACTTATGTATAGTAGAAGTATTATGAATGGAAAACTTACAAAAACAGATATGTTAAGCAATATGGGTACAAGTGGTGATTGTATATGTTATTTGTACTTGTATTCTCAGATTCAGTTATACATGATTATTTAGAAACAGATTTTTAAAATATTGTAACTCATTTGTCATATACTAGTAATAACATATTCGTCTTACTAAGTGTCATCTCATCCCATTACTTTAACATTTTTCAGGTGATTCAGATAGGCAAGCAGATTAGGCTCACAGATAGAGGGGCCTCAGTACTGCCTTGTCAGTAGAGTGAGTATTTATGTATAGCCCTAGTCCAGTTGGGGGTATTTTGGGAAACAGACATATATATATATATATTTCGGGGACACATTTTAACACTCTGGTATTGTATATTTTCTAGATTGTGTTTATATGGATTCTGTTTCCCTCTGTTTAGGTTGATGATTTGGTTTAGTTTAGTAGGTAGTAGAGCATAATATATTTTATAGTATATATATATATATATATATATATATATATATATATATATAAAAGGAAGATGAATAGCAGGTCATTACATCTAAGACTTTTAATATAACATCTTTTAAAGTGAATATGATTACTTGAATGAAATGATCAACTAAGGGCTTTTAAACAAAATCATATATATTTTCAAAATCTTAACAACTTGTGATCACTAGAATATGTTAGTAATATTTATGCTTAGTCAATTTAATTCTCCCCTTAAATTATGATATTGTGTATGTGTTACAAAAATGGTCAACCATACGACTATGGCTACTTAGAACAGTCTATATTACCCTAAAGTTTGTTAAAAAAAGACAAGAACCACTCTTCGGGTTTCAAAAATCTCAGAGAGCTATTCTTAGGTTTCAAAAATGTAAAAAGTTTAGTAAAACGATACAAATATCCTTTTTAAAGACTTATTTTTTAGAAAAATATAAAGGGATGTTTGTATTTTTTGACAAATTTCAAGAAAAATTCCTAAAACTCATAAAAACTTACAGAGTTGTCAAAAATTTCAAAATCTCATAAAAAGTTTTTGTCTTTTTGTTATATCTTAAGGAAGTCATTATTTTATTGTAAATTATAATTTTCTCTTAATTCACTAAAATTGTGACGCATTTTTTTTAATCATATTTATGAAAAACACATGCAAATTCAAGATTGGAAACTTCATTCAATATTTTTAAAATTAAAAAAAAAGGGAATGGAGACATGGGACATGATTGGAAGTCACAGAAATATTTAGAGAGAGAGCGAGAGAGAGTGGACAGTGGACAGCATGTGATGGCTAATCATCTACTTTGTGCATTGTAGGGCAGAAGGATCAAGGGTCAGCCTGGCATCCAGCCACCAGCCCCAAGGCCAGACCCCACCTCAACGGTTATCTCTCTCCCTCTCTCTCCTCCTTTTCTGACCGACCAGTACTCTTTCGTCTCTCTCATGCCTCCACAAATTTTCAATTGCAACCTACTTTCTTTTCTTTTTTTCCTTTTTTTTTTCTTTTACCGAAAAAGCAATCTATATTTTTCATTTGCAAGCAGAGCAGAGAGAGAAACAGAGCTTATCCATAAATGCTCTTCACGCCCCCCATCCATTAAAGCAATCGCCTCCACTAGCGAGAGAGAGAGAGAGAGAGAGAGAGAGAGAGAGAGAGCTCTAGAGAGATAAATTGCTGTAGAGTGTTCACTGTTCAGTACTCGGTAACTACTACTGCCCACTGAGAAGCTAGGAACAAGGAGAAGAAAGAAGAAGAAGAAGATGTCGAAGGAAGTAGTGAGCGAAGAAGGGCAGCGGAAGGACTACGTGGACCCTCCACCGGCCCCCCTCATCGACACCGCCGAGCTCAAGCTCTGGTCCTTCTACAGAGCCCTCATCGCCGAGTTCATCGCCACCCTCCTCTTCCTTTACGTCACTGTCGCCACAGTCATCGGCCACAAGAAGCAGATCGGCCCCTGCGACGGCGTCGGCCTCCTCGGCATCGCGTGGTCCTTCGGCGGCATGATCTTCATCCTCGTCTACTGCACCGCTGGCATCTCCGGTAACACCCAAATCAAGCTGATTTTGAAATCCCCTCAAAACCCATCTTCTGTTTTTGTTCAATTTATCGATGGGTTCTCAATTTTCACCATCCCCTTTTAATTTTTTGCACAGGGGGTCACATAAACCCGGCGGTGACGTTCGGGCTGTTCTTGGCTCGGAAGGTGTCCCTGATACGCGCGGTGGCGTACATGGTGGCGCAGTGCTTGGGAGCCATATGCGGAGTGGGGTTGGTGAAGGCTTTCATGAAGCACTTCTACAACTCCCTCGGCGGCGGCGCCAACTCTGTCGCTCACGGTTACAGCAAGGGCACAGCTCTCGGCGCCGAGATAATCGGCACCTTCGTCCTCGTCTACACCGTCTTCTCCGCCACCGATCCCAAGAGAAGCGCCCGCGACTCCCACGTCCCTGTAAGTACACTGTAGTACTACTAGCAGCACAGATCAAGATGTTGCGCACTCACAGACATATTTGGGTTTGGGGTTTTGATCCCGTGCAGGTGCTGGCTCCGCTGCCAATTGGGTTTGCAGTGTTCATGGTGCACTTGGCCACCATCCCCATCACCGGCACTGGCATCAACCCTGCGAGGAGCTTCGGTGCTGCTGTTATCTACAACAATGATAAAGTCTGGGACGACCATGTAAGCTCTTTTTCTCTTTTACAAATTTGGCTTTCTGCAGATTTAGTTTTGCAAGTGTACACATTCTCTTCCTACAAATTGATTATGTGGGTTTTAATGAATAGTCGTATCCTTAAGGTGGGTCTGTTTTTTTAAGCACAAGAGCTTTTCTTCTTGAAGATGTGTATGTTAGTCCTAAGCATCTATATGATGATGATGATGATGATCATGGCTGAGATTTTTTATTTTATTTTTTTGAATATGAACAGTGGATCTTCTGGGTTGGACCATTTGTGGGAGCACTGGCAGCAGCAGCATACCACCAGTACATCCTGAGGGCAGCAGCCATTAAAGCTTTGGGATCTTTCCGCAGCAACCCCACCAACTAAACAAGAACACCCACCCACGCTCACCCCTTACCCACCATTCCTCATCCCAAAGGAAAAAAGAAAAGAAAAATTCCATGAAGGCTAGCTGATCATTATCTCTCTTCCCTCGCCCATATCCATTTGTTTGTTTGTTTGTGTGTACGAGAGGATGATGCAGATCCTCCTTCTTTTTTTTTTTCCCTTTATAATTTTTTTTTCCTTAGTTTGGCTGTGTAATATTGCTGGAGTTAGGCCTAGTGGTGTTTGGTTGGTGGTCATGGTTTCTTCTTTTTTTCTTTTTGTGTGCAGTGCTGCAAATTCTCTGGTCTTTAGCATCATCAAGCCTCTCCTAGTATATTATTATGTACTGTTTATTCTTCTAATGCATTCTTTATCTATGAAAAAAATCCCGCTCACACATTATGGTTCATCTCAAAAAGAAAAAAAAAAAAAAGAGAAAAAATACCCAAGACGCATTTGTTTGAATGGTCACAAGAGAACAACAATCAGATCCCAGCTTGTCCTATGATGCATCATGGTATATAGAGAACGGTGCGAATTCCGATCCGAGACACCAACACGCAAATGAATCGACTCGAGTCAAGTTTTGTCTAACTCATCAAACTTCGCAATCAGAACCCAGCTTCTCCTATGATGCATCATGCTATATAGTGAATGGTAAGGATTCCACTAAGATGTAGGGCGCAAATGAGTCGTCGGGCTATCCCAGCATGGTAAGGATTCCACTAGAAGTAGGTTGCAAATGAGTCGTCGGGCTATCCCAGTATGATTAGGATTCCACTAGAAGTAGGGCTGCAAATGGGATTCCACTAGAAGTAGGCTGCGAATGAGTCGTTGGGCTATCCCAGCATGATTAGGATTCCACTAGAAGTAGGGCTGCAAATGAGTCATCGGGCTATACCAGCATGCATCATGGTATATAGTGAATGGGGGAGGATTCCAGCAAAATGAATGAGCTCACTAATAGTTTTATTTTTTAGGATCTCTTATTTTGAAGGATGCGAGTTCTATTATGCAAAAAAGGGCTGCCCTAGAGTTCTTTCCTTCCGGGAAGGTAGCATATTGACCTTGAACTAATTTTATCATTTAAGGTTACTAGAGTTTATGTAGCTTAATTCATTCTCATATAAACTAAATTCATAAATAATTTTGACTCAAGTCTATTGAATGAATCAAACCTCCTCAAGTTTAAACCTAGTCTACGAGAGAATGAGTTCTTGTTTAATTCATTTGGAGCCCTAACCAGATTTAGGGCGCACAGAGAGAGAGAGAGAGAGAGAGAGGTGGACTGGTCTGCCTGTGAGTCTCTGCATGTGGTGGGGATGGGCTGAGAGAAGCGAGGGCAGGCCAGGTCTGCTTTTGGAGAAAAAGCCAACCAGTGGGACTACCAAGCTGTAAGCCCTAAACCCACTAGAGAAGCATGTGATGTGAGTGAGGAGGGTGGGTGACATGCCATCCAGCTGTCGCCACGTGTCAAGCAAATAGTGGGGTAGCAAAGTCATGCTCACCACATGGTGTGGGGCCCCCTAGATGATGATGATGATGATCAAAACAATCTTTTTGTTATTGGTGGAAGTTGGAAGAACCAATTTTTGATGATGGGACCGAAGAGGCATTACCGAAATAAAGAAGTGGTTCTCGTGATGGATTAGGATGACCGACCCTTTTCTTTTTCTTAACCTATCATGCTTTACTAATTCTGTGCCACTTCTGGGTGCCCCACGCAGATTTCAAACGCAGCCTCAATCCTTCAGATGGAGGAAATAAAATAAACAGGAGGACCCATTAATATTACACTGGCCTGGCTACAATAGTTAGAGCTCATTCCGGTTTTAATATTAATTTATTTAAAAATATTTTTAAAAAGTTTGGGTCCTAAACAAATGACCCTGAATGGCTCGGCCTTTTTTAAATAAAAGATGCGGGATGATCTATTATATTTTTAATCTGGAAGAGCTCACCGCCCGTTGACACATGTTGTCAAAAAATGCTACTTGGAGTAACATTTTTTACTATAATATTTCATTTCTTTCTCCTTCCTCTCTCTCTCTCTCTCTCTCTGCAAATCACAGAGCAGGCCGAGAACGAGTTGGACATCACAGAGGGGAGGACGATCTGACGAGCTCTGAACTTGTAGGTGACCATTGAATGATGTGAGACGAAGTAGAATGTGAACATTGAGAAGGTATTATTATATAAAGAAGGCAGATGGGGTATGGTTTTCTACATTAAATATTGTTCTTGTTTTGCTATGATTTGGAATTTTGAGTACAAATTTGTGTTAGTTCGTAGTAGAAATTAGTATTTTATACGTTGAATTTGGTTGTATTGAACTAAATTTGGTAATTTGAAGCATCCTTCGGGAACCCCAATTTGAGGTTTTTTTCATGTCTGAATTTGTTCATATTAAATTTATTTGAATAAATGATGAATGCATGTGAAATTGTGTATTTGATAGCATGGAATTATATTATATGATTTACATTTTTTTTTATCTTTTATTTATGTTAGACAACATGTTTGATAGGGTGAGAAATTTGGAATGATTTTTGTGGTTGGGATCAATAGCTATAACTGAAATTCCAAAATGAGTCTAAAAGCATAATTAAGAAGTAGTTTTTAGAATTTGAACTTAGTATGAAATTAGTAATTCATCTGGACTTCTACAAACATGTATGGAATTTATAGCTTGTAAGGAATAATGCCTGTAATCTAAACATCTTACCTGAAGTAGTTGTATTCCTGTATTGATTAACTAACTAACTATATATTGTTTATTTGTATTTATAGCGTACATGCTTAATTTTTGGATAGTTGATAAATTATTGAATGATTTATTTATTTATAACTATTCATTACAACCTTTTTAATTTATACATCTTGTATATGCTTGGAGAATTGTGCATTTGTGGGTGATGAACATGATGGAGTAAAGTTTTAAAAAGCCAGAAGAAATACAATATGTAGAAAGCATGTGGGGAAAAAAAATATTTTTGATGCTTTTATAATTAATCACATCCTGCAAATTATGTCCTTTTTTAATCCTCAAGTTACTGTTGAGGTTAAGATATAATTGATATTGCATATAATTTGAACAGGAGAACACTTATCTTCCCTCATAGATCGTCGTTTCGGCTATTCTATCTCGTATAAAAAGGTGTGGTTGGGCAAACAGAAGGTCATTGCTCAAGTCTTTGGCGATTGGGAGATCTCATATTAAACCTTACCGAAGTGGATGAAAGCGATGTGCGCGTACAATCCTAGTATTATAGTAAAGTGGACGTGGACTACTATTCCAGGATATGAAAATTTTGCAATGTTAGTATTTGTATTTTGGTCATTTGCAACATCCATTGAGGGTTTTCATCATTGCCCACGTGTTATATGTATAAACGAGACACTCCGAACAAAGACTATGAAGGGGTCATGTTAGAGAGAGAAACTCTCCCTATAGAGACCTGGAGAAATATAGTAATTAAATAATAAAAGAAAAGAGAGAAAAGGAAAATTCCAAGGGGGACTCAGCAAGGACCCGTCGATGAGCGAAAAATGTTCGTCGATGAGCAGCCTTCCTGGGCACATCGACGTGGGCGTGTGTCTCGTCGACGAGATATCACCGAGAGGGTTGATTATAGGGGCTGAAACTCATCGACGAGGGTTATGCGCTCGTCGACGGACCTCCTTCTTGGACTCGTCGATGAGGTGTTGTGGCTTGTCGACGAGGCCACGTGGACAACTTTCTATATATAGGCCAAACTCGGGATTCAGCGAGAAAAACCATTTTCTCTTCAAACTTTCTCATTCTAGGATAGTTCATCTACCTTCTCTCTAGGTTTCCAGTTTCGTTCTTCGCCAGTTCGACAATCGGAAGCCACCACACTACTCCTGGGAAGATTTTTCACAAGTTTGCTAGAGTAGATTATTGGTTAGGTTAACTTGGACACCATCCCAAAATTTGGGTAAGCTAGTTATTTTAAGCTTTATAAGACATTTGGTATTTTTGGACCGAGGAAAATGTATTGGGTGAGATAATACTAAAGTTTTGTGGGGAAAATGTAATTTTAGGGTTTTGAGCTAGGAACACCACAAGAGTAGGTTTGGTTAATTTTGTGGGCTTCTCAGTAAGTCAGGTAAGGGGATAAATTTAGTCAACATTTTCATGAAATTATTTATTATTATACAACATTTATTTTCAAAAAATATGTATGTTATAGAACTATGTTTGGGAATACTATTATTGAATAGGGAAATGATTTTAACACATTTTGTAAGAGAATATGATTTCAGAACAAATTATGAGTTTAGAAGGTTACTCACATTTGTGTGGCATGAGTATAATTTCCATGAAAACTATGTTATATTAAAATATTATGATTTTTCCAAGATAAGCATGTTATAACAGTTTTTAGGAAAACCATAAAAACAGTATAGGAACTATGGTTTTAAGAATATTATGTTAAACAATGCAAGAATTTCATGTTAAAGTATGTTATGATAAGCCAGCGCAGATGCCATGATTTATATGATATGATATGCCAGCGTAGATGCCGTGATTTATATGTTATGATATGCCGACGCAGATGTCGTGATTCATGTCAACGTAGATGTCGTAAATATGCATATTATGTCAAGATTCAAGAAAATATGATCATGTCAGATATTTCTATGAAAAATGAAATAGTTATGTATCAGTATTATGAAATGTATTAAATGTTATCAGAACTCGGATGACTTAATTTAGTTTCACGAAGTATGGTACCATAGCTATATGTTCAAGATTATGTTTATGTTAGTGCTACCACACATCTCAGATAGAGTGTGGGAGATGGCAGTCGATGTGGCTTCATGATAGTACAGGTGTCCCACTGGCAGTCCGGATCGAGTGGGGCAAGCTCATCGTACTTACAGACTCATGTTTGACTTAGCGTGGTCGGCCAACCATTACTAGGTCTCGCCTACGGGCCGCACAACCCATTCATGTGGGGGTAAGACATGATACCAACTAGCTATCCATCCTGGGTGTTATTTCAGTATTGTACAGTTATATATAAGATGATGCACATGTACAAAAATTTAGTATGTTATATTATGTTATGTTATGTTATGTCAAATCATGTTTTCTTCAGAAATTATACAAGCAGTTTTACAAATTATACAATTAAGTACAGTTCATGTTTATGTCACGATAATACTCATGTTGTCATACACTGATATTAATTTAACTCCCTTACTGAGAGGTGTCTCGCCCTAGCATTACAAACATTTTAGGATATCCAAGTAGAAGGGCGGATAGAGCTCCGCAGTAGTAGAGGTTGACTGAGCTATCCTGATAGAAAGGTAAGTAGTTGAGTTAGGGTCAAATTGACTTTTTGGGAATTATGACCCTAGAGTACTTTTGGTCCTTTTGTGGATGTTTGTATAAGATTATGACAGATTCAGTAGAACTCTAGTATGGTTTCTTGTGTTTTGTATGACATATATGTAATTTATGTTTTCCACTGTTTAGGTATCAGAGATGTATGACAGGTTTATCCTCGGCACCCATGGGTCCGAGTTGATCATGACTATAGCAGTTTAGCAGAATATCAAGATTATTATGTATGTTGTTATATATGAGAAAAAAAATATATGGCAGGCAAGTCGTTACAGTTTAGTATCAGAGCTTAGGTTGTTAGGTTTTGTAGACCCTAGAGTGCAGCAAAAACAATACCAGAGTATAAGAAAAAGATTTGAGGTTTTGTTCTATAGTTGGAGGCAGGACTTCCGTGATGATTTATGTGACTTTCCTGGAGTGACGATTTCAGGAAAGCCATAGTAAACTATTGCCGGGTTGTGTTTCTAAAGTGTAGGATTGAATCTTGAATTAAGATAAGGATGTCAAGATAGAAGAGATATCATAAGTTTTAGTTAGATACGTAAATTATAAGGTTAGGGTCCCTAAGTCATGTTTATTGTCTTTTCAGGATGGACCCGGGTGGTGGCAATGCTTATGCGAGTGGTAGTGAGGGTGCAAGCCCCTCAGGTGCAAGCGGAGCTGATTCAGATGTGGTATTATGCAGTGTAGCTCAGCAAGTCGTGGCTGAGATTGTACGTAGTTCCAAGGAGCAGGGAGGTCCGTCTGCAGGCCACAGGTGTACGATAGAGAAATTCACTCAGATGAATCCTCTGGCATTTTCAGGAGGAGCTGATCCTACAGTCGCCGAAAATTGGATGTAGGAAATTAAGAAAGTTTTGACAATGCTGCAATGCACGGATGAGCAGAGGGTCCCATTTGCCACCTATAAACTGACAGGACAGGTTAAAAGATGGTGGACTGCGATAAAACTATTGGAGGAATAGAGGGTGGTGCCTATAGCTATGACTTGGTGCCGATTTAGAGAATTGTTCTTGGAAAGATACTTTTTGGCCACTATCAAGGACGCCAAAGTAGAGGAATTCCTGAATTTGAAATAGGGACAACAAATAGTCCAGCAGTACGCGGTGAGGTTCATAGAATTATCCCGCTTCGCCCCGTATATTGTTCCCGATGAAGCAAAGAAGGCGAGACAATTTAAAAGAGGTCTGAGGCGAGAAATTTATAAGTAGGTAGCAGTGTTGAAAGTGCAAAAATTTTCTGAGTTGGTAGATAGAGCAGCTATGGCTGAGGCTAGTGAGCGAATGGGTGCATAGGAGCAGGGGCAGAAGAAGAGGTCTACACTTTCAGGATTTCAACAGGAATCTAGTCGGGGCCAGTGGAGGAGAGGAAATTATGGCAGAGGACAGAGGTAGGAGATAGGGGGCCGTGAGGTTGAAGGGGTGCAGACCTACCCTTTATGGCAGACATGTGGGAAGAGACACTTGGGAGAATGTCGAGTAGAGAGAGATGTTTGCTATCGCTGCAGCAGACCGGGACATTTGGTGCGAGATTGCCCTACACTACTTAGTGCCGCTCCTGCTCCCAGACCTTACCGGGGAGATTATCAGGCGCCTCGTGGAGGGCAGCAGAGGAATGTAGCTTTGGTGAGGGTATGTGCTTTGATGCCAGGAGACGCGGAGGTCGTAGGCGATGTCGTGACAGGTACCTTTTGTAAGGACCCTGAAATTTTAATAATTAAATAATTGAGAAGAAAGATAAATTTAAAGGAGATTAAGCAGGGTTCGTCGACGAATTTGTTCTCTTCTTCAACGAACCACCTTCTTTACTTCTTCGGTGAAGCCACGTGTCTCATCGATGAGAAAATACCGAGAGAGGTTATAGCAGACCCTGAAATTTGTCAATGAAGGTTAGAAGTTTGTCGACGAAATTCCTTCCTAGACTTGTCAACGAAGCCGCCTGTATAAATATTCAAAATTCGAGTTTTCAGCAAGATTTTTCATGCAAAATCCTTCTTTCTCTCTCTAAATCCGTTCCTTTTTCTTTCTCTTTAAATTTTTGGCTTCGATTTTCGTTGGTTCGATGATTAAAAGCCACTACGATACTCTTGGGAAGATTCTCTTCAAGTCTGCTGGAGTAGTTCATTGGTTAGGCCAACTTGGGCACCATCCTAAAATATGGGTAAGTTGAGTATTTCATGTTTTATAAGGTATTTGGGGTTTCTTGACTGAGGAAAATGCTTTAGATAGAATAATATTAAAGTTTTATTAGGAAAAATGTAATTTCAAGGTGTTGAGTTAGGGAACACATGGGTGTAGGTTTGGTTAATTGTGGGTTTCTCAGTAAGCTTGGTAAGGGGATAAATTAGGTCAGCATTTTCATGGAATTATTTATTATTATACAACATTTATTTTTAGGAAAATATGTATGATATAGAACTATGTTTGGGAATATTGTTGTTGAATAGGGAAATGATTTTAATACATTTTGTATGGAAATATGATTTTAGAATAAATTATGAGTTTATGAGGCTATTTACTTTTGTGTGGCATGAGTATAATATTTCCATAAAAATTATGTTATATTGAAATATTATGATTTTTCCAAGATAAGCATGTTATAACAGTTTTCAAGAAAACCATAAAAGCAGCACAAGAACTATGGTTTGAAGAATACTATGTTAATAAGTGCAAAAATTTCATGTACAAGTACGTCAATATATGTCAGCGCCGGTGTTATGATTTTTACGTTATGATAAGGCGGCATAAAATGCTGTAATTATACATATTATGTCAAGATTCAAGAAAATATTACCATGTCATGTTTTACTATGAAATATGAAACTGCTATGTTCAATATCATGAAATGTATTATATGTTATCACAACCCGAATAGCTTAGTTTAGTTTCACGAAGCACGGTACCGTAGCTGTATGTTTACGTTTATGTTTATGTTAGTACTACCACACATCTTATGTAGAGTGTGGGAGATGACAGTCGATGTGGCTTTATGGGAGTGTCATAGTTCCCCTGATAGTCTGGCACAGGTGGAACAAGCCCATCGTACTTACACTGTAACTGATGTTTGGCTTAGCATGGTCGGCCAACCATTACTAGGTCCCGCCTTCGGGTCGCACAACCTTATCATGTGGGGGGTAAGACATGACAATAGTGAACTATCTATCTATCCTAGGTTATAATTCAAGTATGATATGGTAATATAAGATGACTTTTCAAGTACAAAAATTTAGTATGTTAAACTATGTTATGTTAACCATGTTTTATTTAGATATGCTACAACTGTTTATGCCATATATGAATTATGAACTATTGTAGAGACCCAGTGAATTATATTAATTTAATAATAAGGGAAAGGAGAGAGAAAGGTAAATTGAATTTGGACTTTGATAAAGATCTCATCGACCAATGTAGCACGTTCGTTGATGAGCACGCTTGAGGGGATCAGTCGACGGGGACACGCGTCTCGTCGATGAGAAGATACCGAGAGGCTATTTTAAGTTCTAAATTTCATCAACGTGGAATAAGCGTTTGTCGACGAACTCCCTTCATGGCCTTATCGACGAGGTGACGTATCTCGTCAACGAGCGCAGGTGTATAAATAGTCTAAACTCGGGTTTTGCAGCAAAAATCATGCGAACCACTTCTCTCTCTCACTCCTCTTGGGTTTTTCCTCCTTCTCTCTAAGATTTTGGGTCTATTCTTCGTTCGATCGACGATTCGAAGCCGCCACGCTACTCCTGGGGAAGTTTTCTTCAAGTATACTAGAGTAGATCGTTGGTGGGGCTAACTTGGACTCCATCCCAAGCTCAGGGCAAGGCTTTTTATTTAGTATTTGGCTTTTCTATAGTTGTAAAATAGGTAGTACTCGAAGAAATACTGAAGTTTTGTTCGGGGTAATGTTGTTTTCAGGGTGTTGAACGGGAAACCCTGCGAGTGTAGGACTAGTGGTTTTAGGGGCTTTCCAGTAGTCGGGTAAGGGGGTAAATTAAAGCAGTAATTTTTCATGAAAATTATTATTATTTAATAGCTGATCAATTTTCAGAAAGCATGTATTATGTATGAGCATATTTGTGAAAATGTATATTTGGAAAAATACTGTTGTTTTACAAGAATATATATTTTTAGTATGAAATGTGATTTTAGAACAGAATTCATGATTTTATTCAGTTTGTGTGGTATGAATATTATTTTACACATATTGTATTATGTTAAGTCAATTTTACAGAAAAAACAGGTTTAAGTTATTTTCAAGAATAACATGATAAAACGGGAAATTATGGTTTCAGAATATACGATAAAAAGTACTTATGCTCAGTTCAGTATTTATGATATGTTCGGCACAAGGCTGCAGTTATGCATGTTATTCGGCGCAAGGCTGCAGTTATGAATGTATACAACGCAAGGCCGTAATTATTTATGGTATTACAGAATTTTGAAAATACTATCGATCTATTTATGTTCAAACAGTATATTATCATGTACTATATGTTATCAGAACTCGGATGATAGTTTAGATTAGTTATTAGGAGCATGGTACTGTAACTATACAGTTAAGTTCAGTTCAGACTTGTGCTAACCACCCCCGCCAGTAGAGGGGAGAGATGGATAGTCGATGTGGTTTTCAATGTAGAGTTGTAGATGTCTACTTGGTAGTCCGGACCAGGGTGTGGCAGGCCCATCATACTTATAGACATTTTTGACTCAGCAGTGGTCGACCAGCCATTGTCGAGTCCCGTTTTCGGGTTGCACAACCCATCACGGTGGGTAATACATGACATCAGCTAGCTATTCATCCTAGGTAAATTTTAGAGTTACTAGTTATATCATATGATTTTATGAACAGTGAAATACAATATGATTCAATATAACTAAGAAATGTATATTTATTCAGTTATGATATTATCAGTGTTTTCAAACATGTACATGTACTATATATTTATTACAGCATACAAATATTCATGTTGCCACACAACTATATTTAGTTTATTTTCCTTACTAAGAGGTGTCTCACCCCAGCTTAAATCATTTTAGGAAACCCAGACAGACGGGAGGACCAAGCTCCACACCATTAGAGACAGTTTTCACTACCCCCCTAGAAGGGTGAGTTTTTGAGCTAGAATCAGTTGGTTTTTGGTGTTTTTAGGGTTGTATATATATATACATTCATATGGTGGAATGTAAGTAACTCTAGTATCTGTGGTTGGGTGAATGAAATTTATGATTACTGCTGCTTAGATTTCTGCTGTGTATGACAGGTGTGTCCCCATTACCCATGGGTTCGGGTTGACTTTATTATGTTAAATTTAATGGTATTAGGGTATTTAATATGGTTGATTATGTAGTAAGTTAAGCAGGTCATTACAGTTCGGTATCAGAGCCAACTTGCTAGGTTCTGTAGACTCTAGGATGCAGCAATAACAATACTAGAGTATAGAATAAATGAATTTGAGGTTTGGTTTGTAGTCTAGATGCAGGACTTCCGTGATGGTTTGTGTGTCTTTCCTAGGGTGACGATTTCATTAAAGTCATGGTAAACTATTGTCGAGTTAGGTATCTAGGTTGTAGGATTGAACTTTGAATTAAGATCAGGGATAATGAATCAGTTGTGATATGTTATGGTAATAGGTTCCTAAGCTAAGTTTATTATATTTTTCAAGATGGACCCTGGAGGTAGTAGAGCCCATGCTAGTGGTAATGAGGGTGCTGGTCCCTCGGGCGCTGCGGGTGGCGATTCAGACACAGTACGCAGCGTGGCTCAGCAAGTTATGGCTGAAATTGCTAGGAACTCCAGATAGCAGGGTGGTCTGTTTGCAGGCCACAGTAGTTTGATTGAGAAGTTTATTAAGATGAATCCTCTGGCTTTCTTGGGAGGAACCGATCCTGCAGTCGCTTAAAACTGAATGCAAGAGATTAAAAAAGTGTTTGCAGTGCTACAGTGTACTGAGGAGCAAAGGGTGATGTTTGCTACATATAAACTAACTGGAGAGGCCGAAAGATGGTGAATGACAATGAAACTTCTGGAGCAGCAGAGGACAGTGCCTATAAAGATGACATGGGAACGATTTAAGGAGATATTTTTTGACAGATATTTTCCAGCCTTGTCCAGAGAAGCCAAGATAGAGGAGTTCCTAAACCTGAAGTAAGGACATCAGACAGTGTAGCAGTACGTGGTGAGGATCATTGAGTTATCTCGCTTCGCCTCATACATTATTCTAGATGAGATGAAGAAGGTAAGACAGTTTGAAAGAGGCTTGAGGAGAGAATTATATAAGCAAGTGTCGATACTAAAATTGCAAGGATTTGTCGAGCTGGTAGACAAAGCAGTTATGGCAGAAGCCAAAGAGCGGTTGGAGGCTGAGGAACAGAGAAAGAGAAAGAGATCCACGCCTTCTAGTTCCCAGTAGGGGTCTAGTCGAGGTTCGTGGAAGAGAGGTGGCTACTACAAGGATCGGTGACAGGAGTCAAGGAATCGTGGGATTCAAGGTATGCAATCTTTTCGAGCTTGCCCGACTTGTGGGAAGAGACACTTGGGGGAGTGTCGTGCCAAGCGAGGTATCTACTATCGATGTGGGGAGCCAAGACAAATGATGAGAGACTGTTAGACTCAGATTGGAGCTACTCCCGCTCCAAGACCTGCTCGGGGAGGTTTCCAAGTGCCCCGTGGAGGCCAGTAAAGGAATATGGTCCAGCTAGAGTTTTGCTTTGATGCTGAGCGATGCTGAGACGGCTGGCGACGTGGTGACAGGTATGGTTAGTATGCTTTCATTTAAATCTATTGTATTATTAAATTATGTGGGGGCAGAAACACAGTTATTAGACATTGAACTCTTAGTAACTACACTGACTAGGTCAGTAGTAAGGTGTAGTAGGGTGCTCCAGGGCTGTCCAGGGGATATCCAATGGAAAATTTTGTCTGCTGATTTGATAGTGCTGGACATGCATAAGTTTGATGTAATATTTGACATGGATTGCCTAATAACTAACTTTGCCAATATAGACTGCCATTCAAGAGAAGTGATTTTCAAATCTTCAGGAAGACTAGAATTTAGATTTAAAAGGTCGCAAGTGCAATCCTCACCTCAGTTAGTTTCAGCTAATTAGGCGAGAAGACTACTCTTGAGTGGTTGTCAGGGATTCGTGGCCTTTGTGAAGGAAATGTCAGGGAATGATTGAAGTTATGGCGACCAGCTAAATATTCAACATTTTTTTTTCATTTGTCTGAAATTTTGAAAATAACATCCCAGGCCCAAAGAGCGCTGAGGAAACTCCGTCTATCATACATATCTAAGCAGCAGTACACAAAACTAGGGACTGCTATATACAATACAATATACCAAAAAACTATAGAACTCTGAAATATATTTACAATAAAAAATACCCAGTGACGTCACTATAATCTGAAAACTATCCCAAAATTCTGGTATCTCAAAAACCTACCCTTTTCTGTAATGGCAGTACAAGTCCACCTCCACCCGCGAGCCTAATCTGCTCACCTAGATGGATCTCCTGAAAAATGATAAGTCACTGGGATGAGACAACGCTTAGAGAGTGGAAATATGCTATTACTAGTGTGTGGCAGCTGAGTTTATCATTTAAATTACTGAATTAATACTATAATCTGAGAAAACTGGTAAACTGTACAGAATATATATCTATCATGTAATCTTTAAAATTTAACTGTGTATTTGAGTTTGCTATCTGAAGGTACTGCTAATATAATAATATAACTGCTGCTGTGTGATATATCCGTACATAGGAACTTCTGCTATACCCTGGGATCTGTATATCATGATATATCCCCTCATGATAGGGTTGTGCGGCCTATAGGCTGGACTTACTCTGGTCGGCCCTCCAGGTAAGTCAATCTCTATCATTCACCAATCTGTAGTGATCTATGAAGATCCTAGCCCACTGTAATCTCTCCGGGCTGTATCAAACCTCTGTCATCATCTAACCGGCTACCTCAACCTAGCATGCTGGAGAGACTGCAAATCTCTCCTAACACAATTAGACGGAATCCATATGCTATCTAAGTTATGTGGTTGCACGTTTCTGAAACTAGCAACGGTACTGTGCTCTGCTGTATATTCATCTGTCTGTAATTTCCACAGGGTTCTGTAACTGTGTAATACTGTATACATATATAAATATATAATAATCTTGCTGCTTTTAACATGATTTCAAAAACAACCAGAACACTATATTTCTGAGCTATATTATCTAATATATTTAACTGAAATATATATATTTTCTATCTGTATCATCTGTGCTTTCTGTCTGAACTATCTGTAGTATCTGTATATAATATTTGTATACTCTGTATATAATATATGTATGTTCTGTATATAATATATGTATGTTCTGTATATAATATATGTGTATTCTATATATTTGCTGTAGCATCTTAATGCTATCACTATATAATCTGTCTGAATAAACCGTCTGAGTGTTATAGTCTAGAAATCATGTTTTTCTCTAAAAATACTGTAAGTCTCATTCATTTCTAATATTCTGAAATATATGAGTATCTGTATATCTATAATACTGTAAAATCTATATATATGGTACTATAATAACTCATGCCACATATTTGAATAAACATAGTCTTATGCTCAATTTCTGTAATTCTGCTATAAAAATAATAATCATAATTCTCTGGAAAATAATCTGATATACATGCTTGTAAATACACTTTCATAATCTTCTATATATATATATATTAAAAGTTGCTAGCATAGCATATTTCCCTTACCTTAACATTGAAAAGCCCCTATAAAATTCTGGCTCTATACCCGCAGGGTTCCTAACTCAACATCCTGAAAACAAGATCCCCCAAAACAAAACATCAGTATTTTCTTACCTACAACATTTCTTACAACTATAAGGAAGGCATAATCTGAATAAAATGTCTTACCCTAGATTTGGAATTAATTTCAAATCAACTTTCCCCACGATCTGCTCCGCAGACTTGCAGAGAACTTCGCCAGGAGCGTCGTGGTGGTCTCAGATCTTCAATCCGACGAGAAATGGGACCAAGATCGAAGAGAGAAGGGAAGGGGGTCGTAGGAGAGAGAGAGGAGGGTTCTGCGCTGAATATTTTGGTTAAAAATATGAGTTTCAGCTATTTATAGGACTAGATTCATCGACGAGACACGTCACCTCGTCGACGAACCCTACACCCTCTTCGATGAGTTTCAGTCTGCTTTAAACCCTATCTCGGTATCTTCTTGTCGACAAGATGGATCTTCGTTGACGAGATCCTGAAGATCCCTCGTCGATGAAACCCCTGTGTTCGTCGACGAGTCCTGTAGAAATTCTTGGGGTTATTACAGAAGCTCACTAGTACGCCATTGGTAAAGGAGTTTACAAATGTTTTTCCATATGAGCTACCAGGCTTGCCACCTAATTGTGAGGTAGACTTTCCTATTGATCTGCTTCCAAGTACAACGTCGATCTCTAAAGTACCCTATCGAATGGCACCAGCAAAGTTTACAGAATTAAAGAATCAGTTGCAAGATTTGCTTGATAAGGGATTTATACGGCCCACTGTATCTCTGTGGGGAGCTCTAGTGTTATTTTTGAAGAAGAAAGACGGGTCCATGAGGATGTGTATAAATTATAGGGAAATTAATAAGGTGACAATCAAGAATAAGTGTCCTCTACTTCGTATAGATGATTTATTTGACCAGCTCCAAGGTACTTGTGTGTATTCTAAGTTTAACCTCAGATCAGGCTATCATCAAGTAAAGGTAAGGGCAGAAGATGTATCAAAAACAACCTTTCAGACTAGGTATGAGCATTATGAGTTTCTTGTTATACCTTTTGGTCTAACGAACGCTCCTACAATATTCATCAATTTGATGAATAGAATCTTCCACCAATATTTAGACCAGTTTGTTGTTGTTTTTATTAATGATGTAATGGTCTATTCGAGGAGCTATGAGGAGCATGAGACGCATTTAAGGCAAGTCTTATAGACGCTCAGAGAAAAGAAGTTGTACGCCAAGTTCAACAAATGTGAATTTTGGCTCGAGAAGGTTGTGTGTTTCGGGCATGTCATCTCAAGGGATGGAATTTATATGGATCCTAGTAAAATTGATGTGGTAGTGAATTGGGTTAGACCGAGGAATGTCCAGGAGATCAGGAGTTTCTTGGGGCTGGCTGGTTATTATCGTCATTTTGTTGAGGGATTCTCAGCTTTATCAGGGTCTCTAACGCGACTGACTAGGAAGAATATCATATTTGAATGGGAATGGGATAGCAGCTATAAGCAGAGCTTCTAGGAATTGAAGCAAAGGCTTGTCACGGCACCAGTGTTGATCATCCCGTCAGGGGGTGAGGGTTATGTTATCTACAGTGATGCGCCCTTAAAGGGACTTCGCTATGTATTGATGCAGCATGGGAGGGTGGTAGCGTATGCTTTCAGGAAGTTGAAAGAATATGAAAAGAACTACCCTACCCATGATCTTGAATTGGCTGCAGTAGTACATGCATTGAAGATTTGGAGGCATTACTTGTATGGCGAGCGATGTGAAATTTTCTCCGACCATAAGAGTTTAAAGTACTTTTTCACTCAGAATGAACTAAATATGAGGTAGAGAAGGTGGTTGAAACTCATTCTGGATTTTGATTATACTATCAATTACCACCCAGGGAAAGCATATGTGGTCGCTGATGCGCTGAGTAGGAAGTTTGTGGGACCAGTGTTGACAGCTATAGAGATTCAGTATCCAATCATGATGGATCTGGAGAGACTCGGCATAGAGTTGGTCAAGAATGATCCTTAGGCATGTATTGTCAGTTTAGTGGTGCAACCTACTCTGCAGGAAATGATTAAAATTGCTTAGAAAGAAGATCCAGAATTAGCAGAGGTAATGGTTAGAGTACAAGTTGGTCAGGGAGAGGAGTTCTGTATTACAGATGACGAAGCTTTGTAGTTCTGTTCTAGATTATGTGTTCCTGCTGATGCTGATATCAGAAGGACCATCCTAGAAGAGACTCATAGATCTTTATACACAATTCATCTCGGTAGCACAAAAATGTATAGGGATCTGCGAGAGTCTTATTGGTAAAGTGGTATAAAGAAGGAGATTGTTGATTATGTAGCATAGTGTTTGACGTACTACCAGGTAAAGACTGGGCACCAAAGGCCAGCAGGCCAGTTGCAGCCACTTTTTATCCCAGAGTGGAAATGAGACCACATATCTATGGATTTTGTTTCAGTGCTGTCGTCGGCATTACATGACCAGAATGCAATCTGGGTGATTGTAGATCGTTTGACTAAGACCGCCCATTTCCTTCCCATCAAGATCAGCTACTCCATTAACAGACTGGCAGAAATTTACATTTAGGAGATAGTTCATTCTCATGGTGTGTCAGTGTCTATAGTGTCAGATCAAGACTCGCGTTTCACGTCACGATTTTGGAGGAGCTTATAGGAGGCTCTAGGATCCTAGTTATCTTTCAGCACGACGTTTCATCCTTAATCAGAAAGGCAAATTGAGAGGATGATTCATATATTAGAAGATATGCTTCGAGCATCCGTGTTGAATTTTGGGGGTAGTTCGACCCAGTTTATGTCGCTGGTGGAGTTCGCGTACAATAAAAGATAAGCATTGGCATGGCACCATTTGAGGCGCTCTACGGTAGGAAATGTCATTCTCCTTTATACTGGGACGAGATGGGTGAACGGAAAGCTATGGGACCAGAGTTAGTACAGCAAGCGTATGATAAGGTTCGGCTCATCAAAGATAGAATCAACGCAGCTCAGAGCCGACAGAGGAGTTACGCCGATAACCGCTGTAGGAAATTGAAGTTTGATATCGGTGATCATGTGTTTTTGAAAATAGCTCCGTTAAAAGGGGTTATGAGATTGGGAAGGAAAGGTAAACTTAGCCCTAGGTACATTGGCCCGTTCGAGATTCTAGAGAAAGTGGGGTCGATTGCCTACAGGTTAGCTTTACCACCTGTGTTGTCCATGATACACGACATATTCCATGTTTTCATGTTGAGGAAATACGTCTCAGACTCTTCTCATGTAATCAGTTATGGTAAATTAGAGCTCAGTGATTCACTAGTTTATGAGGAGGTGTCAGTACAGATTCTGGACAGGAAAGAGCAGGAATTATGTAATAAGAAGATTACTCTAGTAAAAGTCCTATGGAGAAATCACACAGTAGAAGAAGCTTCTTGGGAGCTCAATGAACAAATAAGGCAGAAATATCTGCATTTGTTTAGTGGAGTTCAGTTGTAATCAGAAAAGTGTAAGTAATTATGAAATGTTTCTTTTGCAGGTTAGTTAGTATATGTAGTAGTTTAGTTAGTAAGTAGTATTTTGGTTTTGGGAGAATTTTATTTTATATATATGTTGTAATGACCTACTTAATTTCCACATTTTTTTCCATATTATAAAATCACAACCCTCACTCAGCAGATCATAATCCACTTAGACCCGTGGGTATCAGGGATTCATCAGAACACATAACGGAAGCCTAAGTAGCAAGAAACATACAATCACAATATTATAAATACAAAAATATCTATCACATTATCATAAATACCAGAGTCACTATATCCACTGTATTTTAGTATATACATCCCAAAAACAAGATCTATGGACATTTTCCAGAAAATCCAACAGTCCCTACTAAAACTTACCCTTTAAAGAAGGCATACAAACAGCACTAGATCAGCGGGGCTTTTCCCGCTCTCCTATCTGGGGCTTCTGAAAAGTTTATCAAATTTTGGGGTGAGACACCTCTTAGTAAGGGAAATAAACTAATACCAGTGTGTGGCAACATGAGTATTCCGTGTTATACATATACCATACAGAACATATTTAGTAACTATTTTGTCAAATCTGGAAAAACATATATATCATCAAAACATGGCAGAACATACTGCATTTTCATAAACATATTTCATCTCATATAGTAAGAATACAAAAACATTCCCGGTAGGTTAGCTGACTATTGTCATGTATTACCCCCACATGACTGGGTTGTGTGGCCTGAAGGCGAGACCTAATAATGGTTGGCCGACCACTGCCAAGTCAAAAATACAATCTGTAAGTCTGATGGGTCTGCCAGACCTGGTCCGTACACTAGGGGCGCTCACACACTTCTTAAAACCACATCGATCATCCAATCTCACACCACTCCGTACAACGGCGTTAACACAAATATCATGATCATGATGAGCATGGACACATAGCAATGGTACCGTGCAAGTGCTAGCCTAAACCAAGCCAACCAGGTTCTAATATCATATAACATATACTAAAACTGTGATACATGGATATTTCATATCATTAATTTTCAAATCAATTATATCATTTTGCATATATACGTATATCATGAAAATCATCGGCTCGTACGCCGGTATTACACATTTTACCATAGCTTGGCTCAAACGCTGGCAAATCATATCATAGCACAGCCCGTACGCTGGCAAATCACATCCATAGCTTGGCCCGTACGCCAAAAAATCATATACATAGCTTAGCCCGTATGCTAGCAAATCACATCCATAGCACGGCCCGTACGCCGACAAAATATATCAATAGCTCAGCCCGTACACTGGCAAATCATACACATAGTACGGCCCGTACGCTAAAAAAACATACAAAAATCTTGGCCCGTATGCCTGTTTTCCATTATAAAAATCCGTATCATTAACACATTCCCAGAAAACAGTATTTCATAACAATTTCTACTCATGCCACACTAAAACAGGTTTTCCGCATATTTAACATACCATCGTTTTTAACAGTATTTTCCCAAATATAAATCATATATAAATATATTTATTTTCCTAAAATCAAATGCTATAACAATATACATATTTTTCATAAAATACTAGTTTAGTTTATCCCCTTACTTGATTCTTGAAAAGCCCCTATGAAAATCTATCCTGCACCCGCAGGGTTCCCAACTCAACACCCTAGAAACAACATTCCCCAGAACTAAAGTTCAGTATTTCTATGCGTATATCACTTCCTACAACTGTCAATTAACCAAATACTGAGTAGAAAGTCTTACCCTGGATTTGGGATAGTTTCCACCTCAGCCCTACTGACGATCCGCTCTAGCAGACTTTCAGAGAACTTTCCCAAGAGCGTCGTGGTGGCTTCAGATCCTCAAACCGGTAGAAATCTGGCCCGAAATTGAATAGAGAAGGGGGAAGAACCGAAGGATGAGAGAAAGAGAGAGAGGATTTCTGCGTAGGATTTCCATCAAAAATCTGAGTTTTTCACTATTTATATGGCTAGATTCGTCATCGAGCCACATCATCTTGTCGACGAGTCCTTTAATAATTTCGTCAACAAAACCCACTCCTTGTCGACGAAATTCAGACTGCTCAAAACCTCTCTCGGTATTTTCTCGTCGACGAATGTTGCCTTCATCGACGAGGTCCTTTTATACCCTCGTCGACGAATCCCTTGTGTTTGTCGACGAGGCCCTGATAATTTCCTTCGGTTATTCCTTCCAAAGTGCAATGTCGTCAACTGCCTCCTTCTGTTTCCGGTTTCCATTTCCCTTTCTTTTTATTATTTAAATACCATTATTCTTCGGGTTGTTACATATGTAATCTCCCAAAACTCTAAATGTAACCACGTTATTACTCCGCCACAAATGAGGGTAAGTAATAAAATAAGTAGACTGTTTGTTTTTAGGGGATGGTGAACTATATGAGTAGTACATTTCAAGGACGAAATTTTTATAAGGAGAAGAGAATGTAGAGACCCAGTGAATTATATTGATTTAATAATAAGGGAAATGAGAGAGAAAGGTAAATTGAATTTGTAATTCAACAGGGGTCTCGTCGACGAACGCAACACGTTCATCAACGAGCACGCTTGAGGGGATTATCAATGGGGACACGCGTCTCGTCGACGAGAAGATACCGAGAGGCTATTTTCAATTCTGAATTTCGTCGACGAGGAATAAGCTTTTGTCAACGAAATCCCTTCATGGCCTCGTCGACGAGGTGATGTGTCTCGTTGACGAGCGCAGGTGTATAAATAACCTAAACTCAGGTTTTGCAACAGAAATCACGCGAACCACTTCTCTCTCTCTCACTCCTCTTCGGTTTTTCCTCCTTCTCTCTAAGATTTTGGGTCCATTCTTCACCGGATCGATGATCCGAAGCCGCCATGCTACTCCTGGGGAAGTTCTCTTGAAGTCTGCTGGAGTATATCGTTGGTGGGGCTAACTTGGACTCCATCCCAAGTTCAAGGTAAGGTTTTTTATTTAGTATTTGGCTTTCCTACAGTTGTAAAATAGGTGGTACTCGAAGAAATACTAAATTTTTGTTCGGGGTAATGTTGTTTTCAAGGTGTTGAACGGGGAACCCTGCGGGTGTAGGAATAGTGATTTTAGAGGCTTTCCAGTAGTCAGGCAGGGGAGTAAACTAAAGCAGTAATTTTTCATGAAAATTATTATTATTTAATAGCTGATTAATTTTTAGAAAGCATGTATTATATATGAGTATATTTGTGAAAATGTATATTTGGGAAAATACTGCTGTTACACAGGAATATATATTTTTAGTATGAAATGTTAGGAAATGTGATTTCATAACAGAATTTATGATTTTATTCAGTCTGTGTAGCATGTATTATGTTAAGTCAATTTTATAGAAAAAACATGTTTCAGTTATTTTCAGGAATAACATGATAAAACAGGAAATTATGGTTTTAGAATATACGATAAACAGTACTTATGCTCAGTTCAGTATTTATGATATGTTCGGTGCAAGGCCGTGATTGATAATCGGCGCAAGGCCGCAGTTATGCATATTATTCGGCGTAAGGCTGCAGTTATGAATGTATTCGGCGTAAGGCCGTAATTATTTATGTTATTACAGAATTCATAAAATTCTATCGATATATTTATGTTCAAACAGTATATTTTCATGTACTATATGTTATCAGAACCTGGATGATAGTTCAGATCAGCTATCAAGAGCACGGTATCGTAGCTATACAGTTCAGTTCAATTCATACTTGTACTAACCGCCCTTGCTAGTAGAGGGGGCGGAGATGGATAGTCGATGTGGTTTTTAGTCTAGAGTTGTAGACGTCCACCTAGCAGTCCAGACCAGGGTGTGGCACGCCCATCGTACTTATAGACATTTTTTACTCGGCAGTGGTAGGCTAGCCATTGTCGGGTCTCGCCTTCGGGTTACACAACTCGTCATGGGGGGTAATACATGACATCAACTAGATATTCATCTTGGGTAAATTTCAGAATTACTAGTTATATCAGATGATTTTATGAACAGTGAGATACAGTATGATTCAATATAACTATGAAATGTATGATTATTTAGTTATGATCAGTGTTTTTAGACATGTACATGTACTGTATATTTATTATAACATGCAAATATTCATGTTGTCACACAACTGTATTTAGTTTATTTCCTTTACTAAGAGGTATCTCACCCCAACTTAAACCATTTCAGGAAACCCAGATAGACAGGTGGACCGAGCTCCGCGCCATTAGGGACAGTTTTCACTACCCCGCTAGGAGGGTGAGTTTTTGAGCTGGAATCAGTTTGTTTTTGGTGTTTTGAGGATTGTATATATATATATATATATATATAGAAAATAATATGGTGGAATGTAAGTAACTCTGGTATATTGTGTTTTGTCGTTGGGTGAATGAAATTTATGATTACTGCTGCTTAGGTTTCCATTGTATATGACAGGTGTGTCCCCATTACCCACGGGTTCGAGTTGACTTTGTTATGTTATAATTAATGGTATCGGGGTATTTAATATGGTTGATTTTGTAGTAAGTTAAGTAGGTCGTTACAACTGTTTATATGTATATCACGAAAATTACTCATGTTGTCACACACTGATATTAGTTTATCTCCTTTACTGAGAGGTGTCTCACCCCAGCATTATAAACATTTTAGGAAATCTAGATAGGCAGGCGGACCGGGCTCCATAGCAGTAGAGATTCACTGAACTATCCTGTCTGAAGGGTAAGTAGATGAGCTAGGGTTAGGTTGTTTTTGGGTTATTATTCTAGGTTGACTTTTTGCGTCTTTTGTGTATGAGTGTACATATATGACAGAATTAGTAAAACTCTGGTATTGTGATTGGTTGGATGGTATGTATATAATTTATGTTTTCTGCTGCTTAGGTATCAGAGATGTATGACAGGCATAAACCCGTACCCACAGGTCCGAGTTGATTATGATCAGTTCAGTTTTAGCAGGTTATCAAGATTGATATAAATACTGTTATGTGGAAAAAATATATATTTATGGTAAAATAGGCAGATCGTTACACCCTTACTGCTTTATAATATCAAGTTATTGTTTTATTTGATATGGGTGTTACCCATTCCTTTGTGTCTGCTAGTATCGATTGTTATCTGAAAGAGGTAATATTCAGACCACCGGGAAAGCAAGAATTCATATTTGTGGGGTCACGAGTGCGTTCCCCGCCTTAGTTAGTGTCAGTCATACGAGCGAGAAGACTACTTCTGGAGGGATGTCAGGGGTTTATGGCCTATGTAAAATAAGTGATAGAAAATTAATTGAAGTTTGTGAGTACACCAGTGGTAAAAGAGTTTCTAGATGTTTTTCCAGGGAAACTACTTGGGTTGCCTCCCGACCGTGAGATAGATTTTGCTATTGATGTACTTCTAGGGATTACACCAATCTCTAAAGCTCCTTACCGAATGGTTCCAGAAAAATTGAGAGAATTAAAGGATCAGTTACAGGATTTATTGAATAAAGGGTTTATCAGACCTAGTGTATCACCCTGGAGAGTTCCAGTTTTATTTGTGAAAAAGAAAGACGGGTCTATGAGAATGTACAAAGATTACAGGGAAATAAATAAAATAACAATTAAGAACAAGTATCCTCTACCCCGTATAGATGATTTATTTTATCAACTCTAGGTGACCCAGGTCTATTCCAAGATCAACCTCGGGTCAAGTTATCATCAGGTGAAAGTTAAAATTGAAGACATCTCAAAGACAGCTTTCAGGACTAGGTATGTGCATTATGAATTTCTAGTTATGCCTTTTGGTCTAACGAATGCTCCTACTGTATTCATGGATTTGATGAATAGAATCTTTCACTAGTATTTAGACCAGTTCGTTGTGGTTTTCATTGATGATATACTGGTCTACTTGAGGAGTTTTGAGGAGCATGAGACGCACTTAAGGCTGGTACTTAATATGCTCAAGGAAAAGAAATTGTATGCCAAGTTTAGCAAATGTGAATTATGGTTAGATAAAGTTGTGTTTTTGGGGCATGTTATATCAAGGGATGGAATTTTAGTAGATCCCAATAAGATGGACGCAGTGGTGAATTGGGTCAGGCCAAGGAACGTTCAGGAAATTAGGAGTTTCTTGGGACTGGCAGGATATTATCATCAGTTTGTAAAAGGATTCTTAACATTATCAGAGCCTCCGACACGACTAACCAGAAAGAATACCAGGTTTGAATGGAACGACAGTTGTGAGCAAAGCTTCCAAGAATTGAAATAGAGCTCGTTACTGCACCAATTTAGACTATTCCATTAGGAGGTGATGAATATGTGATCTACTGTGACGCATCTTTGAGGGTGCTCAGATGTGTATTGATGTAGCAGGACAGAGTAGTAGCATATGCCTCAAGACAATTGAAAGAATATGAAAAGAATTATCCTACCCACGATCTAGAATTGACTGCAGTGGTTCATGCATGGAAAATTTGGAGGCATTATTCTATACGGAGAGAGATGTGAAATACTTTTTAGATCATAAAAGTTTAAAGTACTTATTCATGCAGAAGGAGTTGAATATGCGACAAAGGATATGGTTAGAGCTCATCAAGATTATGATTGTACTATCAGCTACCATCCAAGTAGAGCAAATGTGGTGGCTGATGTGCTGAACCGAAAATCCATGATAGTAGCATTGTCAGCAGCAGAAATTCAACGCCCGATCTAGATGGAATTAGAGAGGCTTTGTGTGGAGCTAGAAGAGAGTGATCACTTGGAATTTATTTCCAACCTAGTGGTGCAGCCTACTCTACAAGAAAGGATTACACCTGCTCAAAGGGATGACGTAGAATTAGCAGAGCTGATAGCTAAAGTGCAGGACGGACAAAGAGAGGAGTTCAATATTTCTAATGATAGAGCTCTGAGATTTTGTACTAGGCTGTGTGTGCCTATGGATGTGGATATTAGAAGAATGATCCTAGAGGAGGCTCACAGATCCTTTAACATGGTTCATCCGGGTATCACTAAAATGTATAGGAATCTGTGAGAGTTTTTCTTGTGAAGCGGCATGAAGAAGGAGATTGCCAAGTTTGTGCAGCAGTGTTTGACGGTCCAGCAGGTAAAGGCTAAGCACCAGAGGCCGGCGGGCTAGCTACAACCACTTTACATCCCGGAGTGGAAATAGGATCACATTTCTATGGACTTCGAGACAAGTTTACCACTGATGCAGCAGGGGCAGAATGCTATTTGGGTGGTCGTAGATCGAATGACAAAGACCGCTTATGTAGAGACCTAAAGAATTATTGTAATTAAATAATAAATAAAGGAGAGAAAATAAAATTTTAAAAGGGATTTCAGCAGGGTCTCATCGACGAGTGTAGAAGTGCTCGTCAACGAGTAGGGCTTTTGGGCTCGTTGACGGGAGCGCATGTCTCGTCGACAAGAAGTTACCGAGAGGCCTGTTCCAGAATTTGAAACTCATCGACGAAGAAAAGGTGTTCGTCAACGAGCTCCCTTCATTGACTCGTCGACGAGCTCCCTTCATTGACTCATCGACAAGGCGATGTGTCTCGTCGACGAGTCCACGTGGACAAGTTTTCTATAAAAGGCTAAAAATCATTTTTTTTGCAAGAATTTCAAGCAGAATTTCCTTTCTCTCTCTAGAATACAGTTCATCTACCTTCTCTCTACAATTTCGGCCCCGTTCTTCGCCAGTTCGACAATCCGAAGCCTTCATGTTACTTCTGGGAGAATTCTTTACAAATCTACTAGAGTAATTTGTTGGTTAGACCAACTTGGGAATCTTCCCAAAATTAGGGTAAGTAGAGTATTTGGATATTGTTAGTATTACCAAGTTCATTTGAGTTTAGATTTTGTATTATGTAATAACCCCAAAAAGGGTTATAAAAGATTAGTGAGGTGATTCCCAAAAAAATAATTAATTAATTAATTAATTTATAAAAAAGAAAAAAAAATAATAATTAAAACTTATTTTTATTTTTATTAATAAAATATATTATTATTAATATTAATTAAATATATTATTATTATTATTATTACTCCCCTGAAGCTTCTTTAAAGCTTCAGGAGGTCTTATTTTCTTCTTCAGATAAAGAAGAAGCTGCGCAGCTTCTCTCTCTCTCTCTCTCTCTCTCTCTCTCTCTCTCTCTCTCTCTCTCTCTCTCTCCCCCCCCCCCTCTCATTCTCTCTCCCTCTCTCCTCAAATTAGTGGAGGATTCTCGTCTAATCGAGAATCAGAAGATACTGTTGAGCTCCATTTTCCGCTGCCGTCATTTCTACTAGAGCGGATCGGTGGTAGGAGCGGCGTAAACGTATCTCCTGGAATAAGCCAATTTCTCATTTTTTTTCTTTAATTTCTTGCAAATTATAAGTCTGATTGACGAACAAACACTGCCACGAGAATCTAGAGATGATTCTCTACAAGTCTAGTGGGACGGAATTCTCGTGGGGTCGTGGGAAAAATCTCAATTTGGGATACGAGGGTTATTAAGGGGCTTTTTTTTTAATTAATTAAGATTAATTTAGAAATGCTAAAATGTTGAGCATCAGGAGTTGAAGTAGAATTTTCGAAATTTAGAGTCCGGGTAAGCGCCTCAGGTGTAATTTTGGGACCTGCAGGAAAAATTTAGAAAATTAAATGGGGGGTCAAATATTGATTTGAATGTTAATTTGAGGTATATGGAGCCTAGGGAAGGTTAGATGGTAATTATTTTGGGAAAATAGGTTAATTAATCCAGGGAAAAGGCAATTTGCAGGAATTGAATTTCGGGCACCAAGGGCGTAGGTGTAACGACCTGCTTAACTCATCAAATAATAATACATAAATAATAATAACATCAACCTGAACCCGTGGGTAGTGGGGATAGCTTGACATAAACAGCAGAAACCTAAGCAGCAGAAAAAAATAATTTACATCCATCAAATCATTAATTACATAATACCAGAGTCTACTACATTCCCAAAATACAGTATTTGAATACAATCTCCAAAACATCAAAATAGACCTAGGATCTTACTACAAAAATCTCCTGATCCTAGATTAAAGCTTACCCTTCTAGTAGGGAAGCTCAACTCACTCAACGGCGGCCACAACCCACCGGTTTCTCAAGGTCTTCTGAAAAATTAATTAAGTTTAGGGGTGAGACCCACCGGTCTCTCAGTAAAGGAAAATAAACTAAATACAGTTGTGTAACAACATGAACATTTAAGGCAATTATACATATACAGTATATTTCATATTTCTGTAAACGTTCATCATATTGTACTGAATAATCATATACTTTCATATCTACTAATAAATCATATCGTACATAAAACATCTGTTATAACTGATAGTACTGAAAACATACCCAAGATGAATAGCTAGCTGATGTCATGTATTACCCCCCATGACGGGTTGTGCAGCCTAAAGGCGGGACCCGACAATGGCTGGTCGACCACTGCCAAGTCAAAAATGTCTGTAAGCATAATTTGCCCGCCATACCCTGGTCTGGACTGTCAGGTGGACGTCCACATTTTACTGAAAGCCACATCGACTATCCATCTCCCACGCCCTCGTTGGGTGGTTAGCACAAGTCTGAACATAGATAT